>NC_072819.1:19002500-19302500 GCF_027744805.1 Dunckerocampus dactyliophorus | reverse complement strand
CGTCACGTAAAGGCGAATGTTGTGTGCTCACATGTTGTGTGAATAAACAACACATCACATAAACAAAGAGTACAAGTTCGTGAATTTTTGCTGGACTACTGCATGATGAAGAGGACAACTCAAGCTAAACGGCTAATTTGCCTGGAGACGAAAGATGCTGAGAGCGACAACGAAAGGGAGAGAGACTGACAAACTGTGTGATGAAGGAACTATGATCCTGTTCAGTTTTGAATTATGAGCCTGTTCCATTGTGAAGAAGAGGAAAACTTTAGTGGTTTTAGTTCCCAGGAAGAGAATGAGGATGGCAAAGAATGACTTTTTGAGTAAGCTACTGTTTAACTAGGCATGTTACACACACTGTCCTGGCACTGTTTGGGGAAAAAAGCATTTATTTAATCAGAAGTTAAAAAAATCTTTGTGTAACATCTTTCTGTTAATTTTTATTGGAAAACTATAAAAATGTGATTTGTGTGAACATTTTTTAGACATGTGGTGTAACTGTGTTATGAATCTGTGCAAAGAAGCAGAGTCAACCGCTGATAACAGATGGGTGGCGGAGCTGCCTTTCGATTTGTGTTTCCATGTAATAGCATGCTAATACGCTAACAAGGAGGTTTTGTGACAAAAGTGCTTTCAGAACACTGTTGGACTCACGTAGTGTAATAATAATACTACAACACGTGCGCCATATTGTACGCTAACCAGAAAATGAACGCAAACTGAGGCAAAAATGTTGCCCTAAATTAACTATGTATAAAATATTTAGCATAATAAAATCCCCAATGATATTAAGAAAAATAAAATAACCAAAATAATACTGCAGCATCATAATAAATTAAGATAAAACCAAACAAAATTTGAATAAATTATGTACAGAATAGGGCCGCATGGTGGTCTAGTGGTTAGCATGTTGGCCTTACAGTCTGAGATCGGGAAGATCTGGGTGTGAATGTCCGTTTGACATCTCTGTGTGGAGTTTGCATGTTCTCCCCGTGCGTGCGTGGGTTTTCTCCGGGTACTCCGGTTTCCTCCCACATTCCAAAAACATGCATGTTAGATTAACTGGAGAGTCTAAATTGTCCACAGTTATGAATGTGAGTGTGAATGGTTGTTTGTCTATGCGTTCCCTGGTGACCAGTCCAGGGTGTACCCCGCCTCTCGCCCGAAGTCAGCTGGGATAGGCTCCAGCATACCCCCGGCACCCTAATGAGGAAAAGCGGCATAGAAAATGGATGGATATACAAAATATTTTGCAAAATAAACTTCTGTACATACAATACAATCCAAACAACATTGCATAAAATTTAACAGTGCAATATTATGAAACAAGCTAGCGCAGTCGTTCAGTTTTTAGTGATTCATTCATGACTAGGTTTGGGCATCGAGTCTTATTCTGCACCCAGGTTAGTGCGTGTTTCAAAGACTAACATAAACAACAGCATATGTGGAAATCTTTTTTCATGAGCTTTTCAAAAGTAAACATCTTTTGTTAAAGTGTACTCCTGTGAAAATAGATCTGAGATACTGTAAATTCATAGTAAAGTTGATAAAAGTTGATTACATTCAAATAAAATACTCTGGTTAGCACCCTCATTTAAACCATGCAGACATTCATGACCCTGCCTCTTGAAAGCATAGGAACCGAGAATAGTTAGCAAACGAGGAATCGCAATCAAAACTGGAGTCGTCCGAATTCAAACGATGCCCAACTCTATTCATGACTCACATCTACAGCAGCCGAGATGCAGATGCTTGGCTAGCACCCGTGATCAGTGAAACTCGAGTCTTTGTCGAGCACTCATGGTGCAGCTTGGACATGAAAGGGAAAGGAGATTTGATTTCAGGCAAGGAACAGGTTGTGTTTTTCACAGGGCTACTACTTGTACATTTATACAAATGCAGTGAGGGTAACAGTTGCACAATGAATGACATGCTATATGGTTTCTTTCTTTAATTTAGCTAGCGGTAGCAGGGGTGAGTCTGTGAAGGAGTTAATGGAGAAGAGTACCAGTGAGTCCGATTCTGTAAAAAAAAAAAAAAAAACTTGGGGAGCTCGCACATTTGTACACCCAAGAGCCACGCGATGAAATGAACATAATAGACGGTTTGGAATAACTTAATACAATTTCATGGAACAAATATTGCAATTTAAGTAGTAAATGTTGGTCAGTGCTTCTGATCGTGTTTAGTCTAGAAGAGAAGGCCTTGCTGGCCATGACGGCACACCACTAACAGAATATAACAGTATAGACTGTATTTCCTCTGTCCTCAGGTACTATGCAGACATCCGTCAGACCATCTCAGCCAGTGACCAAGAGATGAACTCGGCTCTAGCGGAGCTCTCCCGTGTACGTTACCTGCCTGTCTTGCAGTGTTACAAGATGTTTTTCTTACATAGAATCCCCATAAATCATACATGACGAATATCCTTTTGAGATGGATGCAAGAGTTGAGGATGAATTATGAATGGAAACCAATCCACCTCTTTCACCCCCTGATGGTTCTTCTCTGTTTTCACACAGAACTACGCTGGGGAGGTCAACTTCTTGATGGCTTTGCACGAGCTGTACAAGTACATCAACAAGTACTACGATCAAGTGAGTGTCACTAAATTCATTGATTAAATGAGTCTAACATTCTTACAAGCCGAGTGTACATTTGGAAAATACAGTACTTTTAATTATTTCTACAGTGGACCCTTGCAACTCCATCACAGGATTTGGAAATTGTATTAAATATTGTAATTTATTTTTTCATAAGCTGTAGTAGTAGGAGAATTAATAGCATTTTCAAGGGGTTGTAATTTTGAGTTTAACATACTTTTACAGTGCATTAACTTTTTGTAATTGTTTTTTTTTTTTTTTTTTTAAATGAATAGAAATTCAGTGTAGCCTTAAAGGTTAAACAGTCAACAGTCAAATTGTCGCCGTGAGTAAACCGTTACTAACTGTACGAGTGTTGCAAATTCGCAATTCTCTAAGCGGATTTGGACATCATTCAGATCATGAAACTTCTTGTTCAATGTATTCAATTTAACAAAAAGACGGGGATGCATAGAGTTGAATAAGCATAACAGTAACACTCCACTGTCATTCAAGTGTAAAAAGTAATTAAAAAAAAAACGGCTTTAAAAAATAAGTTAACCACTGTATAATAAATTATATAAATATATAAGATAATACATAATGTTTCGGCAGTCTTCTGGATTGTTATATTTTTGTAAAATGTTAGGTTGCTGTCCGAATTGCTCATTCACTAAACTCCTACGATGCGTGTCACTTGTATATCGCTTAGTCGTAATTACCTTTTTAAATGGCAAAACGAAAAACATGTAGCATTGAAATGAATGGAGAGCCGAGAGAAAAGTGTCAGAGATCTGGGTGGAGCCTGTTCTCTGCTGCTCTGCTTGGCCAGTCTCTGTCTCGTGTGGTCAAATATTTATTTTATTTTCCATTTTCAAATAATCATTTCTGTCCGCCATCAGATCATCACCGCTCTGGAGGAAGACTGCACAGCCCAGAAGATGCAGCTTGGCTACAGGCTGCAACAGATTGCTGCTGCCGTAGAAAACAAAGTGACTGACCTATGACCCTACATACATCCCCATACATTTTCCCTTTCGCCACAAAGACTTTGAAGGGGGAAAAGATCCCAACCTCCTCAATTTTAAAAGACCAATTTTCTATACAAAAATATGAATGTGGAGGCATTGTGGCGCACGAACAAGACACTCCGTGTTGTCAAAAGGAAGCAATATGGAAGGGTGCTTGGTATTTCTTGGTGGCTCTTGGTTCAGAGCCACATAGAACATTCCTGCAAATGTGTAAACGTACAAGCATCAGTTCTCAGAAGAGCAATGGTGAAGATATGGTGGATGTAGTGGATGGAGAAAAGGAAGTTGATGTAAAAGATGACTTGAGGGGGTACCCATGCTGTTATGAAAGTCTTACAAGGAACTGCCACCCTTTTTCACAATTTGCTTTCAATCCTCCTTACTGAAATGCAGACACACTACATTCTTATTGGCGTGCTGTAGTTTCTAGCATGGCCCAGTTCTTTTTTTTAAGGTTTTATCAGCTTCACCACTTTTTTTTTTTAATTTAAATCCAAAAAACAATCCGTCCTCTGTAAAATACAGTATGTTCAACTAATCAGGCCCTTTCCCTTTTATAAATTGGTAAAAACAAGATTGAATGCATCCTTTAAAAGGTATTGTCATTCATTCTTTGTTTTCAAATTTTGCCCATTTTATGTTGGAAAACATAAGGAGGCGTCAGTGGCTTTTGTTAGTTTTTTTTGTGGGGGTGGGTATATTTGTAAACAGTTAGGTGTTGCTTTTACAGAAGACAGCTTTTTATTGTTGTCGTTAGCCTTTAGCACAAAGCACCTGTATGCCAATGCACACTGCCTTTACTGTAGCTTTTTTTCCCCCTTTGACAGTCAAATTCTGTGCAAATATTCAATCAAACTAAAGCCTAATGAGACAAATGTGGTTTAAACATTAGACAAAAACAGCTTGCTTGATATTTAGCTGATTTTGATGCTGTCTTATTATGTCTTTTGTTCTTTAGCTTTTACAAATTTAATTTATTTTGTATTTATTTGATTGCTTATGTCGGCAAGACTGTGTTGATTTAGTTGCCGTTCCAAGTCATCTGGTACTTTTTTCTTTTTAAGAAAAAAAATTCAATCTTTGTTATTATTTTTTACCTTGAGTTGTTTTAGGACATGAGATATTTACTGTGACTTAAAAAAGTCAAATTCACTGTTTTTTTTTGTGCGTGTCTATGGTATTCCTGAATAATGTTGCAAGCGCTCACCTTGTAAATACACCTTGTAGTGTTGCCTGTAGCTTGGATGCAAAATGGCTTTCTTTAACTGTTGTGACTGTGGATTCCAGTAGATACACATGTTTCGAAATGATCCTGAGTCTTCGAAAACTTTGCAAAGGCTAAATGTGACGCAATAAAGTGTTCCCAGTTCTAACAAAGATTGTAATTATTTTAAGCCGTCGGCATTTAACATCTTAACATAGGTGAAAAACTGTCGCTTTCTTCAAATTTGACAGTTTTTGTTAAAGAGGAACTGGAATTCACAAATAACGCCAATAGGGGCAGCAACTCCACTATTACTATCAAGGTAAGAGTTAGCTAGCACTATAGCTACATGTTTTGCTGTCTTGTCTCTCAAAATATTAATTCAAGTATTGACAATACACAATAACGAACTTTAATTTTTTTAATTGCTGACCATGTTGGCAATCCATAATGTGTTTACAGCGACAAAATAGTTTTGTGTGTCTGTATTTGAAACGCTGACCCGGCAACAAGACGGACTTGCCTGTGTGTATGTCTTTAATTAGCACCATGTTTTAAAATAAATTCAGGTTGAATTTCAGCCGATGATAGACCACTCTGGTAGAGGGTCATACTAAAATTATACGGACAGTAAGTTACCAATGCTAGGGTCCTTTGTTTGCCACTCAATTTCGTGAAGTGATATGGTAAGGGAAGACAGACTAGTTTCTGTAACTTTCTCATTTGAGTTTGAATGCGCCTTACAAGATGCCTTAGCAATGTGTGAACTAAGTACAGTCGTCTATCGCTACATTGCGGCTGACTATGGACTATTAGTAAAAAAACAAATACAGTATTGAAAGTCAAGTTACATGTAGTATTTTGGTCACTAGGCGTCAGTAATGTTACATTTATGAGACATGACAATTAGATTGCCTTCACACTGCATGAAGTCAGCCACGGCATGTCTGACATGACAGAGAAAAAAAAGTTCTCCTCCCATTCTGTGTGGAAGTGGTAAGTTTTTGGCTTCTTACTTTGTCCTTCTTCCCCATTCCGTTTGAAACCCTGTCTTAAGTTTAGAATGAATGAATTTGAGGCTAACTTGTTAGCTTGGTAGCATGCTATGTTTAAAGCCTTGGCCGTCTTTTGTCCCTCTGCAGTGATACTGTAGCCTGTGCTGTAAACAAAGAATAATAAGAGTGTACAAGTGACTATAGAGGTCTTATTTCATGCCTACAGGGCACTAATAATGGTAGAAAAAAATTATTTCGAATTTATGCATTTAAATTCACTTATCACGGTCAGGTCTGGAACCAATTAACCGCTATAAACGAGGGATGACTGTATTGCAAAATCTTGTCTTGGGTGTGTGATCCAAGATGGCTGAATAAACAAGCAATGCTATTGACATAGTGTAAAACACTGGACACGACTGCACGGCTGGCATGTGTTTACACTGACATCATCTTTTATTCTTCACCTGTTTTGCATACAAAAGCTCTGGAGCTCTGCAGGAACATGAGAGACGACCACCGCTTTGACAATAAACTTTATTCAGCACGTTACTGTACATGACACTGGCTTATTATACGACAACTGGGAAAGCGTATGGGAACCCAGGCAACACTTTTGAGTACATTTTCAATGAAAAACCACTACAACCAAAGTTCAACTGTAAATACAGTGGGCCCTCATATCTGTTTCATTTGGATTGGGGAAAAAAGGGATAATTCCATTTTGTTTTCTTTTTTGTCATGCCACCACACAAGGGTATTGGTGGCGGCAAATTGGAACAATTTGATGCCAACCATTGAAAAACCATAGAAACATAGTACTCACCATTAATGAATGATAATGGAAGATGATCGATAGAATGGATGGAATCTGATTCACGGTCTAGCCTGGTCATCAGGCTAGCACTACAATGCTGTGGCGACGCTTCCATCTCCCTCTAAAGTGGCTAGCAGTGGTACCTGGCTCCGCTGCTCCACAGGTCATTGGGTCATCCCGGCTAGCTCTCAGAGAAGTTGTTCCTTTCAGCCTTTAATTCTGGACCCGAAGGAAAAAAAATGGTCAGCTGTTGTCACCACACCTCTAGAACGTTAACTGCCCCAACAAGAGCTTTACATAACTCTGAAGGTTTGCAAATGTCTTGCTTCTTATTGTTCAGTGCTACCAGTGCAATATTTACTACTAGTGAGTTGTCCGTGCAACAGCCTGCATATAGTATGCAATTCACTCTTTGATGCAAGAGAACAAATGTGCCATCTTTTATAGTCACACTGTCATTTTAATTGTAAAATTCCAAAATGTTTTTCACATTTATGAAAGACTTGAAAAAAAACAACCTTACATATACACTACATTAATTAAATCTGCCGACAAGAAAATAAAGTTGAAATGGAACCATCTAACCATCCATCCATTTTCTATACCGCTTCTCCTCATTAGGGTCGCGGGGGCATGCTGGAGCCTATCCCATCTGACTTCGGGCGACAGGCGGGGTACACCCTGGACTGGTCGCCAGCCTGAAATGGAATCATTATGTAAAAAAATACATACAATATGAAAAATAATTTCTAAAAATGTGACACAGTGTTGCTCACCTTCTTCACTGGGACAGGGAGTGGTAACGTTATGGGGAGACAGAATGCTTTGACTGGATTGTAGGTATATGTGGACAGAGCCTGAGTTGTCCCCAAGTGACATGACAACAGTGCAAAGTTATAATGATGTTGTTATAATGTTGCACCTGTCCATGCAAAGATGCCCTAGCCATAGCTACATATTTGTAGTTTCTGCGATGAATAGTAAGCTTCTACAGCCTTACAGTATGTCATTTGAGTGTGGACAACTGTGCACGAGAGTGAAGACCACACACATTCCAGCAGATCACACACACACACTTTGTAAAATGTTTTACTGGGCAGGGAAATGCATACATTTTAAAACTAAGCTAAGGTAAAAGTCTCTTCTATTCTCGTTAAAGTTGTTTGCTTCTTTGCTTCTTGTTTGTGACTTTAATGCCTCTTCCACAGAAGTTATGTTCTTATTGCTATTACTAAAGATGATTGCACAAAAAATGCAAACAAATTTGAAAGAGAGGTTGGGAACATAATACATTTTCATGCACATGCAAGAATTTTGTGCTGATTTCAATTAGCATGGAAATAAGCGTGTAGAGTGTGATCTGACTAAGGAGAACCTGTTCTCGTGCCAGCTTTGGATACCCTGCGACCCCTGTAGTGGCAAGGTCACACTCCTTGGCAGCTGTTACTCCTCCTGCTGTTTTTAGTCACATTGACCTGACACTACTACTGCAACACACTGCAGAGAGAGAGAAATACAGTATAGTAGTGAATGTACTCCAATGGTAGTCCAGCCACCACCTACCACATATTCTGTACTATTACATGCAGCCCTGCTAACATTGCAAGGATATCAGTCTTTCAGCACCGCATATTCAGACGTTTGCTAATCCTCAGATCGCTGCAGGATCGCCGTGCATGATGGAGAGGAGTCGTCGTTCACTTTATTCAGCCCCGTTGCAGCGCCACACGTGAGTGTAGGTCTTTTGTTGTCTAATATAAAGTAAAAAAAAGTGCTTTGCTGCATGCATTTGTACTATTTCAGCTTCTATATTAGTGCGTCATGCACAGCTGCAGTGTGCCTTTGCTCCTAAAATGCACTTTTAACAGCCTTTTTGAGAGATCTGCGGAAGAAAGCATTATTCTAATCATCATGGCAGTGGCTACATATGAAAATAAATACCGTTATTTTTATACCTGAAGATGGTGTTTCATGTTATGGAATTAGTGATTAACATGCAAAATATTGCTTGATTGTTTTGGCATGTGTTTCAGTGTTCACCTTATCTTATCCAGGCATTCTATCCAAAACAGGAGCTGGTTGTCAGGCTACGAGGTGCTACAAAATGATTAACAGCTCAGTTGGAAATAGCACAGCAAGTTTCCATGACCAGTCCAGTCTGTAAGAACCTTTTTATAAAAGTAGTTCATCGGAGCAACTCGATGCCTGACTGGTAATATTTGACTCACAACATCATGTAGACGATGCTCAGTCAGCACAGTCGGGGAGGCGATACATTGCGTGTAATTATCTCTGCCAAGGACAATTTTTAAAAACGAAACTGGTGAAAACTGCAAGTTGCGTTTTGTGGAGACGTGCAACACAGGATGTTACTTTATTAGTAGTATTTTTATTTATTTATTATTATTTCAATATTTTATTATTTCAATAATTCAAAAGTCAAAACAAATAATTTATGTCCAAATTATTTTTGCTCCAGAAAATGACATAAGGCACCACACAAAGATATATCATGTAATAATTAACTGTACTTTTTTGTAATTAAATAATGACTTCCTAATGGTAATAATCCAAATTTTTTTGAGACTATGTTGGTATACATTTATTTTTAATATATGGTTTTAGTTACTTAAATCTTAATTTAGTTACTAAATCTAAAATGTATAGCTGTGTACCAGGGCTGTTCCGAGCCACACTTTTTGGCCTCCGATACGATCCGATTTTTTTATCGTCTTGCCGATCCAATCCCGATCCTTTTTTTTTTTTTTGATAAGTTTTTGTGACAAACATTAATTTGTGGAATTCAATATGGTTATCAAAATAGCTGTTCAAAGCATTAAAATATTTTTTTATTACACAGCATGACCAACAGTATTTTTTGGCTTTTGTAACAAACCTCCGTGAGTCAGGTCCCTAAATCCAATAAAAGATCCAATAAAAGTCCATCCAATAAAAGATAAAATTGGGGGGGGGGGAAATGGGCGTGCAAAATACTTTTAGGGTAGGATAAATTGTTTGACATGGTTATTAGGGGTGGGAATCTCTGGCCACCTCACCATTCTATGCGATTACGATTCAGAGGCCTGTGATGCGATGATGAAACGATTATCCATGCATCTTTTTTTGTGATCAGTAGTTTGTCAACTTTTTCATGCATCATTTTTTTCTAGATATAATTTATTTTTACTCACTGTGTACTACTAAAACAAAGCATATTTGTAAAGATTCACAATTAAAAGAAACATGAAACATGAATTTTCTTATTCCATTATCTTTTAATAATTGGAAGGTTACATCTACCAACATATTTCCCATTGCACAGAACCAGCAGGTAAACTAAAGTGCACCCGTAGCCGCATGTAAAAAAAATTAACAACTTTTAACAACTATTCTGCGTAACCATTATAAAAATAAAAATCTGCCATTATTCACAAATAAATAATAGACTTCTGAATTCAAACAAAAATCCTGAGCATAGAATCTCTGTCAAAAACAGCTTTCATACAAAATATAAATTTCTGTACCAGCGGCTCTCATACAAGAATAATGCTTGCAGACGTCAGTATATTATGAATAAGCAAGTTGGGTGGAAAATTAGTTATCACCTGCTCGATGGTTCTCTGGTTGGCAGCAACTTCAGGTGGCTGTTCGTTCGGCTGGCGGTTCGGGTGGAAACCTGCTACAGTATGTGGTTTGTCATATTTGTCGTGTTCCCAAAATATTTTAAGCTTGTATGACAAAGCTTGCATATTGTCTGGCTCTTGTCCAGCTCATTTTTACCTTCAACTGCGTGAAAGCCAAAGTGCTTCCAGACGCTCGCTTTAAATCCAGTGGGTGGGGGTCGAAGTTTACGCTCAGCCATTCTGGTAGCGTCTTACACTTAGGTGCACCACCATAAACTTCTGCTTTCTGTCTTTTTTTTCCTTTTATTTTGTTTCGTCAGCATCAAATATTGACATTTATGATTCGATTAATAATGGTCAATGTCCGCATCGCAATGCATCTAAGAATTAATTAATTCTCCCATCCCTAATGGTTATAGATCAATTTCTGATCTGATTTCGAAATATGACATTTTTTTTAAACAAACTGTCTTTGAAATCCCTATAAAATCTGTTTTACTTTTTCCCACATTCCATTTTTTCTATTCAAATTTTTTTTTATTCCATTTTTTTTTACCTTTTCCACTTATTTTACCAGCATAGAGTGTGTGCTATTTGGGTTAGTGAATAAAATGTCTATGAATGAAATGCAAAAATCCTTACATTTATTGATGCAATACATGATTGGCTGATTTTGTCCAGTAATTGAGAAATGGATGTGCAGTAGTTTAGCTAACTTTTCTATTGGGATGTCAGCCTCAGCACATATTGCTACAAAATCTTCAACATCTTCAACAAACTGTAATGATCCGTCCGCCTGATCTCGTGGCGGAAGCCGATTATCCGATCTTCAAAATACAGCAGATCGGCAGCTGGTTTCGATCCTCAAGATCGGATCGGGACATCCCTACGTTGTGCTGTAGAGTTGAGGTTTTGCAGATAGGGCATAATAAAGTATTATTACAATGTTTATTGATTTAAAGTAATGCAAAAACCGGTCTTTTTTTACGACTTAATATTGAACGGACACACTGTCCTACTTTTGATAACTAACCCTAACCACACTGACCCGAATATAAGAGTTATTCTAAAAAAGGCAAAAATAGACTTGTCTGATATTGCCGGTCTAGAGCGTTATTACTGCAAACCAACAAGTGGCGCCAAATGACTTCTCTTTAAGCAGCTCAGTGCTTTTCTTTCTGTTACTCAGACACACCAGTGACCTGGAGGCCTTGTTACAAAAAAAGTGTCTCAAAGTTTGTTAGGAAGTTCACAAACAACAATAATTGTAATTGTAACATTATGGTAATTTAAGATAATGGTGATCAATAAATGAGCATCATCAAGAGTGATCTTAAAGTGTCGAACAGCTAAAAACTACACCCTTTTTTGTAAAAATGTCTTTTTCTTCATTTGTAGTTAACAAAAATAGGCCTTGAAAAAATTCTTATACTTACACTGTGCAGTTTTCTGCTTCATTTTGTGACCACTCGACTGTAGATGGCATTTGTCCTCATTTTTCTCCATTTCTGAGTGAATAATGTATGAAGCCTAATGATAAAATGTAGGCATAACACAGGAGATGTGTTTCTATGAAGGTGCTGATCCAAATTAGGACTGTTTGGCCTTGATGGAGGTCTGTTGCGTATGACTGGAGTTGTTACTTACTCATGTGTGTAATTCTGCGTGTGCAGTAAATGTGGGTTATCCCACAGTTCCGAGGCCCGAGCATGCCTGGAGCAGCTGGAGCTCAAGGACGCTGAAGACCCAAGAGAATATTGTTATGGTATGACAGTGTTTCACATACTCATTTACAAATGACACTAATAATCTCTCACTGCTATGCAGCTATACAGTATTTCATAGTTTAGACACAGTTTCAATGAGAAAAAAGACAATTATCTCCATTAAATATTGCCAGAAATGTGTTGTACACACAATGGATTCAAGCCTCATAGCTTTTTTCTTATATGTGTTTTGTTTTTAATCTCCTCAGGTGGTTATCACCCTGTGCAGATAGGTGACACATTTAACAGAAGGTACAAGGTGCTCTCCAAGCTCGGCTGGGGTTATTTCTCCACAGTGTGGCTCTGTATGGACCTCAGGTATATATTTTGGGGTATTTCACTACTTCTTGAATGAAAAATGCGGTGACGAGCGATAGAAACATGAGCATATGCTATATTGCGGTTCAAATATTGCTCGCTCACTATATAGCATTTTTTTCAAATAATAATTAATAAATAAGTGAGCGCTGTTTCGTGACTATGGCCTATTATTAGTCAAAAAATATTGACAGACAATTTATATGGAATGAGTCGAGCCGAAATGCCATGACTGAGATCGAGTGGAAAAAAATGTTCTCCTCTCATTCCGTCTGGAAGTGGTTAGTTTTTGTCTTCTTTGTCCTCCTTCCCCACTTAGCTTGAAACCCTTTCTTAGGTAAATTGGAGAGGCTAACTAGTTAGCTTGGTAGCTTGCTATGCTAGCGCCGGCCAATGTCTTGCACTGATCCCGTAGCCTGATCAATGCGATGTAAAGAAAAATAGGAGTATAAAAGTGACTATTGGGGCGTTATTTCATGTCTACGGGGCTGTAATAATTTTAAAAAACCCATATTTGGATAGTCATAAACAGGTTTTGTATACTGTAACTAAGAAAATATTCAATTTATTAACATTGACTCATATATCACAGAAATTTGTCTGGAACCAATTAACCGTGATGAAGGGGGGAGGGATTACTGTAATCAGTTTTTATGAGACCTTTGGGGGCCCTTGTAAATCTCATGGCCCTAGGCAATTGCCTGTGATTGCCTAATGGTAAGTCCGCCCCTGTATATATCACTTGTGAAGCTTACAGAGGATGAGATGCCTTCTTTAAGTAGACTCTTGATGTGAGAGTACATTGTCCGATGGAGCTCTGGCAGGACTTCCAGGTAGCAGTAGCGGGGCTCCGAGTGAGAGAGCAGTCAGCGGAACCCGGTGTCTTGCACAGCTGAGAAAGGCTGGTCATCTAATCCGATGAATTCGGTTATTTTTCGGGTTATCTGCTTAGCCTTCTGACTGTCACGCAAGCAGGGACAAGTGTTTCCCAGCCTTTGCTGCTACGCACTGTGAGCCTCAAAAACTCGCCATACTCCGTCAAGTGTTCTTCAAATTCAGTATTAAATTAAAGCTACCCCCGGCTAGATATTTTTTGTGGCATGTGTTGCAGGGTGCAAACGTTACATCACACCGCACACGGTTCTCTATAGGTTGCAGGCTGCAATAGTACTAGCCACAGGTGATTATTTTTTGTGATCGGATTTTTTGTGATTTGAAAGGCATTGTTCAGCATATGTACTTTTCCACGGAAATCAGCCACTACTGATGGCCCATCAATCGGGGCATCCATACTACAGTATATACACATAGTTTGTAAAACCAACTAAGAATCATATCCAACACAAAATCTTTCTAGTATTATTACATTATAAATTAAATTTAAAAAAAGTAAAAATAGATTAATAAAATATAAAACAGCAAAACTAAAATAAATACTTTAATAATATGTACCTAGATTTTACAATTATTCTTATTTTAACAATTGTATCCAGAAATGATCAGAAATTAAATTAGCAATTAAATTGTAAAGAAAAATTGTTATGGTAAAGTGATAGAATTTATGAATTAAAAAATCATGTTGGAAAGTTTTCTAAATTACCTTAATTGAGTAGAATTTCTACGTAGAATTTTCACAAAGAATCTTTAACCATAACCATAACCATTAAGTTTGAGTATGAGGTGCTTTGGCATTTACATTTTGATATATAATGATTATAAGTTAATCGTATTCCAAACATGTGGCATTTAATTATATAATATAAATATATAAAAATATGATTCTACTTATTATTGTGCATTATTTTTCCACACTAAATGCTACTACATTGTGATGATACATGCTAAATACGATGCGCTGGTTGCAGTTTGGGTCGGCGTGTTGCAGTGAAGGTTCTGAAGAGTGGAGCCAGTTTCACTCAGGCAGGACAGGATGAACTTACTCTCCTAAGATGTGTGAGTATAACTCTTTTTATGGCTTCCAACATGTCCTTTGTGTCTCTTTTTAAGCTCTTTCTTATTTCCTTATCTTATTTACAGGCCGGTGGTTCTTCCAGCAGACATCCACACAGTGAGAAGATTGTTCAGCTTCAGGATGAATTCAAGCTGGCTGGAGTCAATGGCGTTCGTGTCCTTTCTGAGAGATAAATAATCTGATGATAATGACGAGTATTCCAGTCATAAATATACAATGGATCCTCTAAAAGAGGGTACAATGTGTATCTATCTAGTCTGTGGAATTGTATGCTTTAAATTATTTTTTATCCCTTAATGGGTACTGTTAGACATATGTCTTGTGTTGGAGCTACTGGGACCAGACTTGAGAAGTTTGCAGATGCACTTTGGGAATCGACGACTGTTTCAGCCTTGCGTCAAACAAATACTCACTCAGGTAAATAATGTGCTGTGAATATATTATTATATTACTGCAAATACATCCATTTCATTATTATTTTGGTTCAGGTGCTGCAAGGTTTGGATTACCTTCACAATCAGTGTAAAATCATCCACACGGACATTAAGCCAGAGAACATCCTGCTGTGTTTGAACGAACAGTCTCACAGTGGACCAATGGGTAGCAGCAGTATGTTCGGTGTACCAACTGAGGATGAGGATGAGTCTACAGGCACATATGTTTTAGTTTTTTTTATTATTATTGCTACAGATGTATGCTGCACAGTTGAACAAGCGGTACCATTAATTAATTAATTGTAATATATTAGTCTTTGATTGGATTTTTATCTATTTTTCCTGTTTTTTTCTTCCAGAAAAAGAAGAGGCCACACCCTATATGTTAAATGAAGCTACAGTGAAGATTGCTGACCTGGGGAGTTCTTGTTGGGTGGTCAGTAGCTTCTGTTATTTTAATAACAAACTGTTTTTTTGAATTGTATTTTATTTCAAAACTTTAAACTTGAAATCGAGATTTTTAAATAAATAATAAAGTAAATAAGTAGGGATGTCCTATGGCCGTTATTGCTATAAAAAATGTTATATTGTATCATATTGGTATCTGGGGGTTTTTGCCGATAATTATTATTGCATTCATTAATGACAAAGACAAAACAGGAAAAGCGACGCCAAAATGGAAAAAACAAAGACAATGCAGAAATCATTCTTTTGTCTTTGTCATTACCAAATGCAATGACAAAACGCAAGTGGAAAAGACAAATACAAAACAGGAAAAACAACGGCGAATTGGAAAAAACAAAGACAATACAGAAAAAACAATGACAAAATGGAAAAAGAATATGACTACAGTTGTATTTTTTTTTAATTATTGCTTCTCTTTGTATTTCCACACGTATTCCCTTTTAATTTTGGCACACCTGTGATTCCACACTTGACCAATACTGACAGTGCATCAAACCTAACGCTAACTTGGACAGTAACATGCTGTATCTCTCCATTCTTTTTGAATGTAAATACTCCTATACACTTTATGTTGACGTAATCAATAATGCTTGATTAAAACGTGCATTGTTTCTCTCAGACAAAGCGCAAAAAAATAAAAAATAAACGTTAGTTCCATTCCCAGTGTCACAGTGCCCTCTACTGGTCAAGCTAAGATAGTTTTGTCTCAAGGTATGTTGACGTGACTTGTGCGTAACTTACAAATAACGTGTGTGAACAGGTGTCAACGATGGCATAACTTATTGCCCGCGTATGCGGGATGTATGAATCATATGTTGACATACGTCAAAAAGTTTTATGCAGGCACAAAATTTTTGGACGACTTAGACGTATGCCGGCGTGCTTCCACATGCTGTTAAAATATACAAAACTTACACATAACTTATTCGACGTACACCAGCATATTGGCCAAATTTTTCATACGTTGGCATAAGCTGGTTAAATCGTCAAGGTGTGACAGGGCCTTCAGGAAGAATCACTTGGAGACACACTGAGCTAGTGTGCCTGCAGTAAAATAAAAAGTGACCGAAACAGTGCTGATTGAGTTTATTCACTGATTGTGTTTGTTTAGAATTTCATACTTTGCACTATGTTTTTATATGGATGTTTGTGCCAAATAGAAATGAGTAACTTTCCAAATGTATGAATTAATTAAGACTAACCTGTATAACTTGTTGACAATAGAAGATGCTATTTTAGATGAGTATCGGTGAAGATTTTTTTAATGACACTTGTTGAGACAAAATGTTTAAAATACATAAAAGACGTAATAAATAATACGTAAAAGAAGCATAATGTGGTCATTTATTACACGAGATGTTTCTTTTAGGGAAGAGCTGCTGCCTGTCTCGGTATCGGTTGATATTGATATCAGTAATGAAGTTCTGGGCAATATCGGTATATCAGATTCTGTTAAACTGCCGATATCAAGCATCTCTATGAATAAGACCATGTAATGAATTGTTTATGTATAATTAACTTTTATGCCACTCTGGTAATTTTTATTTTTTTGTTTGAGTAGTACAAACATTTCTGTGGGGCGATCCAAACTCGTCAGTACCGTTCACTGGAGGTCTTACTGGGGTCCGAGTACGGACCGCCAGCGGACATCTGGAGCGCCGCCTGCATGGTGAGAAACCAATTGAATATTGTCCATCCATCCATCCATCCATTTTCTATACCGCTTCATCCTCATTAGGGTTGCGGGGGCATGCTGGAGCCTATCCCAGCTGACTTTGGGCGACAGGCAGGGTACACCCTGGACTGGTCGCCAGCCAATCGCAGGGCACATATAGACAAACAACCATTCACACTCACATTCATACCTATGGACAATTTAGAGTCGCCAGTTAACCTCACCTGCATGTTTTTGGGAAAGTGTGAGGAAGCCGGAGTACCCGGAGAAAACCCACTAATCAAATCAAAGCTTTGACTACAGTTGATCTTGCTTGGTGTTTAAAGGTGCTACTCCTCCTTGGCTCCAAGGACAAGAAAATGTAGTATATATTACCTATAGTGGTTTCAGAGAACAGTTGTACAAAAAAATTTCTTTATTCTTCACAAACAAGTGGACCAAAAACTAAACACTATAAGGGTGATGCTACAATTTTATTCATAAACACTATTTGTCTCTGTATTATTTATACAATGTTTAAAAAAAGTATAACAGAAAGACAGGCAACTCAAAAATAACACTAGAAGCATGTTTATTCATGTACAGTTGTCCTTCGCTAAATCGCAGTAAATCAAACATCGCTCCCTCACTCTTTTGCAGTTTTCCAAAATATAATTAGTTAATAAATAATGGCTGGGCTGCACAGTGGCCAAGTGGTTCGCCTGTTAGCCACACAGTGAGGAGATCTGGAGGATCTGTGTGGCGTTTGCGTGGCGTGGGTTTTCTCAGGGTACTCCGGCTTCCTCCCACATTCCGAAAACATGCATGTTAGGTGGCAACTCTAAATTGTCCATAGGTATGAATGTGAATGTGAATGGTTGTTTGCCTATATGTGCCCTGCCATTGGTTGGCGACCAGTCCAGGGTGTCAGCTGGGATAGGCTCCAGCATGAATAAATGATCGCTGTTTCATGGTTTACTATGGTTGACTATTATTATCGTGGTCCATTATTCGTCAAAAAATATTGAAAGGCAAGTAATATTTTGTATTCTGGCCACTAGGCGTAAGTAATGACACAAAAGATTGATTAGACATTACATGACATTACACTACCTTAACACTGCATGTAGTCAGCCATGGCATGCCCGACATGATAGAGTGAAAAACATTTATCCTCCATTCCATGTGGGAGTGGTAAGTTTTTGTCCTTCTTCCCCACTTGGTTTGAAACTCTTTCTTAAGCTTAGAATAAATAAATTGGAGGTTAACTAGTTAGCTCGCTAGCATGTTACGCTTGTGTCCCTGCAGTGATCCCGTAGTCTGCGCATTAGCAATGTGGTGTAAACAAAGAATAATAAGAGTGTAAAGGTGACTATAGGGGTGCTATTTCATGCCTACGGGGCTCTAATAATGGTAAAAAAAAAAAAAACGTATTTAATCATAAACAGGTTTTCTATGCTCTAAGTACGAACATTGTCTTTTGTTAATATTGAATCGTGCTTTGCGGTCGGGTCTCCAACCAATTAACCACGATAAACGAGGGACGAATGTTTTTAGATCACTACTTTGCATTATATATAAAATACACATTGGACCGAAAACAACACCAACATCAACTGGATATGAGTAGCACTGCCTCACCTGCCCCAATGCAGAGGCATCACTGCCAATATACTGTAAGCCTTTTGTGTATTACCTATATCACACTCTGGCCGTTAACATAAGTTGTAAAAACTTGACTGTATGTTTTTTTTTGTATGGACGCTCAGTAAGTCAATATGTAATCTTCTCCTGTGTTCACTCAGGCCTTTGAGTTGCTTACTGGAGACTCACTGTTCGAACCCAAAGCAGGCGCCTCCTTCTCCCTGGAGGAAGGTATGTAGAAGACTACTGACCACTATAGCTGCATGGTTTGTAACGCTTAAAACAACATATTCTCTATATGTACATGTTTAGATCATATAGCCCAGATCATGGAGCTGCTTGGTAAAATACCACCAACTGTAGTTTTTTCTGGGAAATACTCTTCACAGTACTTCAGCCGCAGAGGTAAGTGTATGTTCCTCATTTGTTTATTATATGCCCCCAAGATTTCCAAAGAAAGAAATGACTTGAGGACCATAACTGTGCTTGACAAGAGCAATAGTGAACGCTTATCTTCCCCTAGGTGACCTTCGGCGTGTCGGACCGCTACGGATCTGGAACCTCTACGACGTTCTGGTGGAGAAATACCACTTCCCCTTGGATGAAGCCTCCACGTTCTCTGACTTCTTACTGCACATGTTGGATTATTATCCAGAGAGGAGGGCCACTGCTGCACAGTGTCTCATCCACCCTTGGCTAACCTCCTGAAGGTCCTACAAGGGATTGTAATGCAACCAAAGACCAAATGTTATGTTTTGCTAGGCAGTGAGATCCCAACCTGAGACCAAATACTGCCCCGCTGGGCCAAGTCGTCGCTCAACCTCCCCCCTTCCCCCACACCCTATCCTTGGGTAAGAGCAGGAAGTGGGGTGGGTTTTAAACGTCATTAGAGCCATCAGGTGCGCACCCTCCTTGATTGTGTTCGATGGTAGGGACGCTCGACATGTCCAGAGAGCTCATCAGCAACACCTGGCGTCCCAGGTGTGCCCCCCTCTGCTTTGAGCCCAGCAAGGGTCCTTGCGCTTGATTTGTAGCCACTGACTGCTTCTTTCGACCGCTTCAGAGACTGATGTTATTGTTGGATCAGAGCCTGTCCATGAATGCCAAAGTCTTTTATGAGCCTGGTGGTAGAGGAAGCCACAAAATCTACATCCTACTTCAGCTGGATAGACCGTGGCCTTCCATTCTCATTGTTGTGCATCTGCTGCCAGATCTGTGTAGCACAGTTTCTTTTGTTCGTAGGCCTCTTCGGTGGAATCCTCCCATGGGGCTGTGAGCTCTATGATGTTGACCACCTTTACTGATGTCTGGCCTGAGGGTGGTGGTTGCAATCTCTAGGGCAAAAGTTAGTTGCTTGCCAATATCAACTAGCATTTTCCAATCTACCAAACCAGCTTCTGGTTTGGTAGGGGGGTGGTTAAGCTGTTTCTGTCCCTCTCGAATGAATGTTGGCACAGAGATGGAATTGTTAGCTCTCAGGGGCAAGGAGTTGATGGTGTTCTTCTTGGTGTTCAAGGGCTGCTGCCAGACTCTTGAGGACTCTTGAGGTTGGGTCCTCGTGATACCCTACCACTGGTGAAGGTTTTTGGGGGATGGGAGCACATCATATGTAGCTATTATGATGAAGCTGATGTTGCTTGCTTCAATTTCCCAGAGCTGCCTCCAGGTGAGTTTTCTACTCTCCATGCCTTCCCACCTCATCCATTGCACCTGCTTTGCAAGAGCGACAGCCTTTGTGCTTCTCTCAGTCATCCATATGAAGTCTTTGTGCTGTTGAATAAGGCCTATTATTTTACTAACATTATTTCATTTAATAACATGTATTCAGCATCTCTATGTGCAGTTTGCATGTTCTCCCCATGCGTGTGTGTTTTCTCCGGGTACTCTTGTGGGTTCTTCCCACATTCCAAAATCATGCATGTTAGGTTAATTGGAGACTGTAAATCGTCCATAGGTATGAATGTGAGCATGAATGATTGTTTGTCTATATGTGCCCTGCCATTGGCTGGCCACCAGTCCAAAATGTACCTCCCGTTTCTCCCAAAATCAGCTGGAATAGGCTCCAGCATACCCCTGCGACCCTAATGACGATAAATGGCATAGAAAATTGATGGATGGAACATGTATTCATTGTAAGTAACCCCCCCAATTGTCTTTTTTTCACCCTTCATTTTTTCTTTTTTTTCTTGACGCCCCTGCAAATTTTGGTGAGTTGTCATGCATTTTAAGGCCCTCAAAAATGCGATTGAATTTGGATAATAATAATAATAATAATAATAATTAAACCTGCAAGCAGTGTTGAACGGGCCCTGGCACCCCCACGCAACTCGGGGTTCATGTGAGTCAGCGGGCACGCAGACGAAGGACTTGACACCAGTATCCCTAGTTTGAAAAAAATTGGGGTATCTCGAGCAGAAATTTAACATGCATAATATTTATCCAGTAGTGGGCGCCATCTGAGTCAATGTACATTGAGTCCACAATTATTAGGCGATTTGCATTTTTGACTATTAGTTTGATTATTTAATAACAGTGCTGAATATTTAAGGAAGTGAAAGTGAGGTTTTGGCTTTGGTTGAGAATATCTCTTTGTGTACAATTATTAGGCAAATATTTCCATCTCACAACTTTATTTTCATTTTTTTCAAACTCAGAATGATAAACAAACACCACAAACTTTACAAATAAATATTTCTGACATTTAATAAATCAGTGGCCAATATAGCCACTCTTCTTTTCAATAACACGGAAAAGCCTTCCATCCATGGAGTCTGTCAGTTTCTTGGTCATTTGACCATCAACCTTTTGTGCAGCAGCAACCAAAGCCTCCCAGACGTTGTTCAGAGAGGTGTACCTTTTTTCTTCACTGTAAATCTTACGTTCAAGGGCCCACAAGTACTCAGTAGGGTTTAGGTCAGGTGAGCAAGGAGGTCATGTCATTATTTTTTAAGACCTTTACTAGCTAGCCAGGCAGCGGAGTACTTGGATGCATGAGATGGGGCATTGTCCTGCATAAAAATCCTGGTCTTCTTGAAAGATGCACACTTTTTCCTGTTCCACCGTGTGAAAAAAGTGGCAGAAGGTTTGAGAGTTGAGGTTGAGTCCATCTTCAACCTGAAAAGGCCCAACAAGCTCATCTTTTAATAATGCCAGTCCTTACCAGTACCCCACCTCCATCTTGCTGGCGTCTAAGTTGGAGTGGAGCTCTCTGCCCATTGCTGATGCAGCCACGGGCCCATTCCGCTGGTCCATCAAGAGTCACTCTCATCTCATCAGTCCATAAAACTTTTGAAAAATACGTCTTCAGATATTTCTTGGCCAAGTCATAGCCGTTCAACTTGTGTGTCTTGTTCAGTGGTGGTCGGGCTTCTACCATTCTTACTTTGGCTGTGTCTCTGAGCACTGAACACCATGTACCATACTTCTGGACACACCTGGTAGATTACAGTTCTGGAATATGACAAATATTTGGCAGTTAATTTGCATGTTTTTCTCTCAACACGTTTCTTGTGACCCTTTTGTGCACTTGCAACAAAACATTTAATGCCTCTGTGGTCATGTCCTCATATCTTTGCCATTTGAAGTGCAATTTCAAGTGCAATTTCGAGTGCTGCATCCCTATGAAAGATGTTTTGCAATTCTTCACTTTTCAGAGACATGAATAACATCAAATTAAAAGCACATAATGAATGCCGACCCACCATCCACCAGTTCCAGCCAGGTTTTTTCCAGAGAGATTACTACATCACTGTTTGACGTGTGTGGTAAAAGGCAGTGTGCTAGCATGAATGAACTTGAGACAAATGTGCACATTAGCACTCAATAAGTCATCAAAACTTACCTTTATGCATTCCCACATAGTATCAGCATTTGACACCAAATATGAGGTGAAAGAAAAATGGTAAAAAAAATACAGTAGTAGTCTCTTTGGGAAATACTTTTCAAAATAAAACATAAAAAATGAAATAATGGAAATTATTTTTTCTTTCTGTGCGGACCGGTACTAAATGACCCATGGCCCGGTACCGGGCCGGGCTGCGGCCCGAGGGTTGGGGACCACTGATGTAGAGGGTTGTTGCAGCAGTTATACTGTACATTTCCACCAGGTGGTGGCACTATTGGAGTCGATATCAAAATGTAGTCATGATCAGACCCAAATTCTTAATGCTCATATCAGTTTTGAAGGCGAGCTGATGATATGAAGTAAAATTATGACTGTCTGATGGATAATGGCTCGGAGTAGTCTTCGCCGTCAGGCTCCACCCCCTACGTGGAATGAAACATCATGCTTCATATCCTCAATCTGTCTAATGTACCCTGTATAAGTGTGAAAGTCAATCAATAAATTCATTCAGAGGAGTGGGCTTTTTTATAAAACGTGTTTAGTTGTCACTTCCTGTCGCCACAAGGAGGCACTGTTACTAATTGAGGAATTGACATATGGGTCTCGTCAGGGTGTCATCTACACCATACACACCAATTATAGTAGAAGTCTGACCTTGTGGAGTTCACTTATTTGAGTTTCGTGTTGCTTGGCGAGCTTCCAAGGCTCCGTCCACATTCTATGGCGTACGTTATAAAGGTTCGCAAAATGTAATCGCCCATATGACTAGTATCTGTGATTTTCACGTGACCTCATTTGCTCAAAGTCCCGAGGACGGGTTCGTCGAAATACAACCCCTGGTTTTTGCCCAAAATGGCCGCTTTAAAACAAAACGTTCGACCTCCTGTTTGTTTTTGAACATGGGATCTTCAGACTTTTTTGTGCGTCCTTTCATGAGTGACGTCTCCAGCAAATTTCATGAAAATCTGTGAAACTGGTGGCGGAGGATAATTTTTTCTAATTTTATAGGGGGAGCTAGCCAGCCAATTTGGGGTGGTCTCATTCGGGGGGTGCAGTTTTATTCAGCCATGGATTCTTACTCCCATATGAGTTTTCAACCACATGTGACCATCTGCAGTCAAATTATGACACTTTGATGGCCAATGGCAAACGCAGACACTTCGCCTCAATGCCACGCCCACCACGTGTGATTGACATGCATAACGGTCTGCATTCAAGCTCATCAGTCTGTCAGTCATACTTTCTATTGAATTAGATGTCGATCTGAAAAATCTCCTTGGAGGAAAAGGCTAATGTACATCACAAACATTATCCTGTCACCACTAGGTGGCCCTGAGACAAATTCAGGAAGTGACCTACATATAGCTTCAATGTGTTGTCTCCAATTATATGGACCAATTATGATGAAGATCTGACCATGTGGAGCCGAGTTATTAAAGTTTAGAGTTTTGTTCAATGTTCAAAGCAATGTTAGAATCAAAACATGAAAGTTTGTCGCAATGCCCCGCCCACATCTTATGAACCAGCCTAAAATCTTTGCCAATATAACGGCGCCCATCTGCCTAGTGTCTGTTGATGGTCCACTGGGCTCATTAGTTTTCGCCCCAAAATGCGATCAAAATGGCTGACTTCCTGTTCATTTGGGAATATGGCTTCATGAGAGTGTGTCCTATCATGATTCACGTCTCCACCAAATTTCGTGACAATCCATGAAATTGGTGGCAGGGGCTAATTTTTACACTTTTAAAAGGTGCTACTGAGTGAATTTTGGGACTTTGTGTTTGGGACTGCTAAAATTTTAAATTCGCAACGCGTGGTGCTCTGGCCTTAATAATAATAATAATAATAATAATAATAATAATAATAATAATAATAATAATAATAATAATAATAATAACCATAGCAGCATAGTTTCAATATGGCCTTCGCACTGCTTGGCGCTCGGGCCCTAATAAACATAGCGGTTTCAATATTATTTCCCAATAAAATAAAAACTAAGATGGGATTTTTTCACCTCACAATTTTACAATGTAATTATTGTAAAAAAAAAAAAGATTGCAATTGTAATCGATTGTTATTACCCTAATTTAGTACTGTACATTTTCTTCCCAAATAATTTTGCCACTCTTTCACTTCCTTATTTTCCTTTATAGTGTCCCGCTAATACTGCTAATTTCAGTGCTTTTTTGTTTACCAGAACTACCAAGATACCATCAGTATTTCCACTTGTATGAAAATGTTTTGCTTTGACAAAAAGAGTGTGTGAAACTGTGAATGTGATACTATTACTGTATATGTGCAGTTATTGTTCAACCACAGATACTGCATGTCCGACTGGATACTTCAAGATACATTCATGTCAGTTATCTGGACATGAAAAGAAGCTAAAAACAGGACTGTTGTTCACTTATTATTCAGTTTTTTCAGTAATATGTTTTGACACAATACAAAAGTTTACTTTTAAATAAATGATGCCGATATTGACGAAGCATTTCTGTTCTTTTTTTTAAAATATTTTTTTCTACCCTTTTTTCATGTGTATCCAATGATGATAAACCGAATAGGACAATGGTGGTGATGACAATCAAAGTAAAAAAGGATCTTATCAGGAAAACAACACTGAGGGTAAGGTTAACTTACACCTTAAATGTCATATAAGTGCAAAAACGTAAAATATTACTTTAAATATTACCTGTAAAGCATTAAAATGTCTTGTGATGGGAAAAGTTCAATTTGTAATTGTGATTTACTTCTTTTAGCGAAAATGCATTTTCCTGTAACAGATTGTGTTTGAGCTTTGAGGGTCCCTAATCACATGGGCAACTATCAATCAACTCTTACATTTGTTGTGTCATGTTTTCAACAAAATTTTAGGTAGCATAGCTAGATTTTTTAATTATTAGTGTGATCATCCTGTTTTGCATTGGATTACAACTTTTTTGCATCATCACAACTTTGGTTTGGTTTAATTTTATTTGAACATGCATGCAGGTTACAATGGAATACATCTCATAGTACAGTTCACACTTCCACATGTCCGAAAGGAGTAGGAAGAAGCAAAGCTTATTTAATCCTACCCCCCATCCATTCTACATCTAGTACAGTACATATTATTCACCTCCTGCATTCCATCTCATATTTTTCCATATAATAATCGGTGTAATAATAAATAAATAATAAAAAAATAAAAACAAGCACGACAGAACAATAAGTATAACAATCAAGACTCTTCTGCCTTGTATTTAACAAACATCGATTGCTGTATTGTTTTTTGAATTTGCTCATCTCTGTACATTGTTTGAGGTCCTTACTCAATCCGTTCCATGATTTAATTCTGCATACTGAAATGCTGTGGGTTTTCAGCGTTGTGTTTTAAGTTTAATTTTCCTCTAAGATCATATTTGTCCTCTCTTATAGAGAAATACTGTATGATTTTTGGGTAACAAGTTATTGTTGACTTTATGCATTATTTTAGCTGTTTGAAAATATAAAAAATCCATCCATCCATCCTCTATAACGCTTCATCCTCATTAGGGTCGCGGGGGTATGCTGGAGCCTATCCCAGCTGACTTTGGGCGACAGGCGGGGTACACCCTGGACTGGTCGCCAGCCAATGGCAGGGCACATATAGACAAACAATCATTCACACTCACATTCATACCTATGGACAATTTAGAGTCGCCAATTAACCTAACATGCATGTTTTTGGAATGTGGGAGGAAGCCGGAGTACCCGGAGAAAACCCACACACACACGGGGAGAACATGCAAACTCCACACAAATACCCAGGGGAGAATCGAACCCCAGTCTTCCCGATCTCCAAGCTGTTACTGTGTTGGCCAACGTGCTAACCACTAGACCACCGTGCGGCCATATAAAAAAATCACCAAATTTTAATAACTGTGATTTTAAAAATTAAGGGTTTGTATGTTCTCTACACTTAGCATTATGAATGATCCTCACCGATCTTTTTGCAGTACATTGAGTGAGTGAAGATTGCTTTTATAATTATTACCTCATATCTCCACACAATAAGTTAGATATGGTAATACCAAAGAACAGTAAAGAGTGTGGAATGATTTTTGATCAAGAACATATTTTGCTTTATTCAATACTGAAGTATTTCTCGCCACCTTTTGTTGTATATTTTTGATATGAGATTTCCAACTCATTTTTTCGTCTATTATGATCCCCAAAAATGTATTTTCTTTCACTCTTTCAATGTCCACTCTGTTTATTTGTATTTGACCGTACGTTTCCTTTTTGCTATTTTCAAACAGCATTATTTTAGTTTTACTTAAGTTCAAGGATCATCTGTTTTTAATCAAACCATGACTTTAATATGACCATTTCATCCTTGACCTTTTAATTAGTTCTTGTGTGCTTTCCCCATCACAAAAGGCAGTGGTACCATCCGCAAATAATACAAACTTTAAGTTCTTTGTCACTTTACAAATGTCGTTGACATACAAATTGAACAGTTTTGGTCCCGATATTGACCCCTTTATTTACTTAAAATTGTAAAATTGTAAAATGATGATGTAAAAAAGATTTCGTATGCTTCATATACTAATACTGTAAAATTATTATTTCCACTTAATATCACAAAGCTTTCACTTTAAAATGGCAATTTACACCTTGATTGATTGATTCATTGATTGTTTATTTCGAGCTAGAAAATGAACATACATTGTACACTGCACCCACACTGGGTAGAGTAAACAAAAAAATACAGATACGGTATATAAATGTATATTTATACATATACGGCAGAATAACAGAACATACTAGTTATTCTCATAATTTCATTAATAGTTTTTTCTCCTCCTAATATTATGTATATTCACTTAAAATGCCATGTTTGTGTAAAATCAAAACTTTATTTACATAAAGTAAAAGAAAAAATCTGTATGTAACAGTTTTGTACTTGTAAAATGGCTAGTCCTTTTACAACTTAATACATTTAAAATGACATAGCTTTTAAATAACTTTTACACTCTTATCCTATAAGAAATGTGACTTTATGCGGATGACAAGGACTATACTACTTAATTCACTGAAAGTATGTCTTTCACATTTTTTTATGTCTTGTTTCAGCTTTTCACATATTATTATATTACAACTTTATTTGCATAAAACTAGTCCTCCCCCACAATAATATTATGCATTTATTTGTACATGTAGCTACATTATAGAATTAGAAGGTGTATCAATGCTCATCGTGGGGGAAATAAAGCTGCAACCTGTAAATTAAAAAGTGAATTACCACTACAGACACACTAATAATGTAGTGACCTGACTTTGGCTGTAAAGTGTGTAACTGTGACAACAAAAATCTGTCTTAGCCGTCATCTTGTCTGCCAAGTTTCTATGTGATTAAACGTATTAACAAAGTGCCTGTGTGCCCTTCATCCTATCCAGCTGTACGCTTGGCATGCCACCAGAGGAATTTCTCTGTAGACCACCTTGTAACCGCACTCTGTCCTAATACGACGACACTTCCTGGGCCACGAGGTGGGCTTCATCGGCCTGGCAGGAAGAAGGTGGGTCACGGTTAGAGGACAGGAGAGAAGAAAGAACTATGAGAAACAACTGCAATGACAGAATGGCCCCGAGCAGGACTTTATTATGTAAGTGCAATCAATTAATATGACCTGAAGTGAAGGATGTACTCACACAAAGCAGTAAGCGCCAAAGTCGTGGCAGAAACACTTGTCACAGCCTCTCCTGAACAAATCTCCGGGCTTGTAGTACTTGTCCTTGTATGTGCACAGACCTGGCAAAAATACCAAAAAAAAGACTCTTCTGTCTCTTTTCCACTTTAAAGAAGCTTTGGGTAATGTAAATGTTGTTTTATGGTCCAAAATGTGTTTTAATCCACAGGAGAACCCTAATTTGCCATGAAGAACATTATATTTTTGTCATTCATGTCATAATATTCCAACTTTATTCTCCTTAAATTGCTATTTTTTTCTCATAATATTATGACTTTTTTCATGTATATCTTTTCTCCTATATTTTTTCATATATTACAATTTTATAATTGTAAAATTACTAGTTTTTTTTTTTTTACCATATTACAATTTTATATACATGAAATTATGACAGTATTCATGATTACAAAAGTATTTGTGTAAAATTATGTGATTTTCTTGCACATTAAACCTTTTTTTTAACTTTTACCTTCTAAAATTCCTATCTAGATAAAAAAAGGCATATTTTTTCTGGTAATATGACATATACATTCTTGTAATTTCCTTTTTTTTTCTTGTCAAATTAATAGAATATAATATATTAGTAGAATATAATTTTTGTCAAATGATGATTGTTATTTACATACGATTAAAACTTGATGTCAATTGTCTAATATTACATCGTTATTCTTGTGAAATGAATTTTTTATAGTAAATGTTAAGTCTCAGAATTGTACATATTTACAATCATTAAAAAACATTTTTAATCATAATATTACCACTTTAATCCCATATTTTCCATGTAAAACTACACTTTTGTTGTAATATTACAGCTGAACTCTCATGAGCTCAGTATTCGCTGAGGCACTAATGTGATTGGTAGTTCTAGAATAAAGTAAAAAACATACCTTTTATGTGATATATGGAGGCTTCCGTGCAGCCGTTGCTGAAAAGAAGGATTACGGACAAACAGGAAGCAAAGATGAGCACGAAAGAGCATCCATGAAGGTTACTTATTGGCTGTAACATTGTGATATAAAAAAAAAATAACTTAGATTCAAACGGCCTTCCCTGCACACTTTTCTAATGGACTGGAAAATTCAGTGTGACTTTATTGGGAGGTTTGCCCACTTTAATCTCATGCGACTGTTGAGTCAACTCCAGTAAATTCCTTGTGATGGCACAGTAGACACTGGCTAATATTTATAGTCTCACTTCACTTCTGGGGATGACAGGAAGAGAAAGAGAATAAAAATAACACACCTCCACACATTTAGTTGCTGGCTTCCTCCAAAAACATCTCTGGGAGGTGTGTTTAGATGTTGGCTGTGTGCTCATGCATCACTAAATGTTACCTTTCGGCCTTCACTGCACATTGGCCCATTGGCTCAACGGTGGCCCTCTGGATGGGCTTCTGTCTGTTTTTGTGTCTTTTATCAGGCTTTCATCAGCTTTTTTGATGATAAGGGACAGAAAATGAATGAATAAACACTCCCTGTCCAAAAACCCTCCTCTTGATAGCCACTGATGCTGACTATAAAAGCTGAAAACCATTTTCACCACTGCTGACATGGTGGAGTTGTAACGCTTTGTGCTGACATCGTGTCTTCTATATAAATGATTTGCAAAACTGAATTATAAAGGAAAACTATGTGAAAGGTGAAAAAAACAAGCCGCCCACCCACCCGGCCTCCCATGCACATTTAGCGTGCATGCACGCTTATACCAGTGTGAATGCAAAGCAAAACGCACCAAACATCGCCTTTAAACTTTTGGTCCGAACCAAGTGTGAATGCAGCCTTAGTTGCATCAACTGTACCTTTATTTTATACAGAAGGGGTCTTTAATTAAAATTGAGTAAAGTCTGTTTATGCACTTCTTTTCACAGTAAATGTCCGAACCTCATTTTGCCTTAAATTGCATCAAACAGACTAGTTCATCAGAATATGAAATGTAATGAAACCCTGCACATCTCCCTATTGTTTCAATACAACACCATTATTTTGGCAATAATTTAATAAGTGTCTCTTTAACAGAAAAGGTGCAACAGTACATCCTCTTAAAGTTTCACATTTTCTTGTTATTGTTGCAGCTGACATTGGGATTTTGTCACACAATTCCTCTTTTTGTTTACGTTTGAGTAAGGTCACTCAAGCAAAAGCACTCCTTCACAACTCTCTTATCAGTGACATTTTTTTGTTTTGCTCTAATATCCATGCAATCCTTAGTGAACACTCATTTGCACGTCGCTGTGCTATAAATTCATGGACTCTCGTAGATTTTTCATACTGGGCCATAAGCGCCGTTATTTCACATCAGACTTGGGTGGATAATCCCTCTCCAATGATTTGTGTTTTGTCAGGTAATGTCCCGTCACATTTGTGCTTTTGCCCAGCACTACAGTTTCACAGCATATGTGACACAGCGCTTTGGCACTGGATTCTGGGAGAATGAAGAAATATCGGTCCGTCCATTCACTTTTAAAGGTTTGTTTTTTTCAACTTCTTACCTTTGAGCAAGCCATGGTTCTCTCATTCGCTTCTTGGCAAGTAAACAAACAATTTCATTGGCTCATATTGAGTGAAGTGAAGTGTAACTGAAGTTATTCCATTCTTCTATATTGTTATTATATTTTCCATTCACTTTAATTGGTCACGGGTCCGTAAAGGGCCATAACTAAACTAAATAACTAAATCCCGACCGAGGTCCGCTATTTGGTGATGGCTGTTCTACGGTATATGCTGTATGTGAGTATGTTCCATCCAGTGCTCTTTGGGAGCTAAAGCAGACATAATAATAATCTTGAGAGAGATTAGTTGTAAATTGTACTAAAAGTGATGCAGTGATGCAGCTCTGAGGGACTGCTTCAAGACAATGGTGTGGGAAACTTTCAGCAACTCTCATGAGGACATTGACAGTTTTACGGAGAGCATCACAGACTATATCTATTTTTGTCTGGAGAACAGCATAGCCACCGTAGAAGAAAAGGGACTTTAAATCAGGAAATTAACAGGAGCTGAGGAGAAAAATAAGGGAGGGGAAAGGTGGGTATAGGAAGAAGATGGAGGAACAGCTGCAGTAGAATAACACCAGGGACATTTCGAGGGGCCTGAAAGCCATCTGGGGCAATCCGGAACCAAACTCCCAAGCAGTTGGACATAACTGAACTTAACACCGACTTCTGCAGGTTTGAGGAGACATCTGCCCCTCCCCCAGCTGTGTCAGCCCTGCAGCAGCCCCACTCTTTTGCTCTGACAACGCACCTGCACTTAATAAAAAAGGTTAGAGTAGACTCTATCTGCTCAGGAGGCTGAGGTCCTTTGGGGTTCAGGGGGCACTCCAGAAGACCTTCTATGACTCTATTATTGCCTCTTCCATCTTCTATTTTGTGGTCTGCTGGGGGAGCAGTATCACAGCAGCTGACAGGAAGAGAACAAAAACTGCTCCAAAAATCCCGTACATTAACCGTGCAATAACTGTGCATTAAACCGTGTAATAATCGTGCTATAACCATGCAATAAACCTGTGGCTTGATTAACATGTGCACAGCTGTAAATAGCATATAAAACTTGTTGATTTGTATTACCTTCATTTTACACTTTGTCTGCTTTTTTGTGCTTTTTTGTGTATTCTGTGCTCTTGTACTTTTGAGGCGGTCAACCTGGTATTTCCCCTTGTGGGACTAATAAAGGCACATCTTGTCTTACTCTGCAAAGATGTACTGTAGCTCACAGCAACATGGCAGACAGACTGACTATGTTACTTTCGCAATATGTTTTAAAATTCATTACAATTACTTTTTCGATACATGCGAAACATTTCAGTGTATTTTCTTGGATTTCCGAGCATACTTAAATGCAGCAAATTGTACTTGTACAAAGTGAGTGTTAAGAATACCCACTTATTGTTTTTCTTTGTCTTTCTGTTAATTTAGACACATAATAAAGACGTTCTTTGCTATGGTCGAAGTGTCCCTGAATGCATCTCGCGATCGTGTAGTGACAATGAGGAAGTGTCGTTACGACGACAAACGAACAAAAGACGCGTTTGTGAGTTGGAAATACATATATGGTGTTGGAATTGCGCCGCTGTTGATGTGTTCAGGTTAGATTAAAGTAATAAAAGACCGTCAGACTCTGTGTGATACTGTGGGGAGCTACACTGTGCTGCCGTCTGTCCTCATAACAGTGAGATGCGGCTTGCCATAAGGCATATGCGTTAATTACGCAAACATTTTTAATGTAATTAATGAAATAAATTAGTTACCGCTGTTAACGCAATATTTTTGACAGCCCTAATAAAAGCACAAAGATTTGTCTTTAAATGTATACAGTATGTATGTATAATATATGTATATGTCAGTTTTTTTTATTATAAATTGTTATTTTCTTTCAATTATAATATCAAAGGACAGCTGGATGATGTAAATAGACAAAGACAAGTAGATAAGAGAAAAACAGTGAGCTGTATTCTTCTTATTATAATTATTATTATTATATGTTATTATTATATTATCATTGCCCTGCGATTGGTTGGTGACCAGTCCAGGGTGTACCCCGCGTCTCGCTCAAAGTCAGCTGGGATAGGCTCCAGCATACCCCGGTGACCCTAATTAGGATAAGCGGCATAGAAAATGGATGGCTGGATGGATTATCATCCATCAGTGGTTTGTTCGGTCTCAGAAAATGTTAACACTAATAACTTTGAGTGTCAAATTGTGGGACAAAAAACATTTGAAAGCTCACCTGCATTGTTTTGGGACTCGGTGAAATAAAAGTCTGTTTGTCCAGTCATATTTTTTTCTGTGTATTTTTCTTAAAATTGAAGTTAAAATCTCGTTTTGTCTCAATCTCACGGCCTCAATCTTGTGCATCGTCTCGTCTCGTGAGTTGGGTGTTTCGTGACACCCTCATTAATTACTCTTAATTACTATAATTTCTCATAATATTAGGACTTTTAGGAGTCGGATTTTTCATAAAAATAGAAAATAGATAATTGTTCTCTTAATTTTAAGCTTCCTTTATTTCCTCGTAATTAGCACAGTGTCAGTCATATAAATATAACTGAATAATAATAATCATTTTCAAAATAAAAACAATTTGTTTATGTTTTGCATTTTTTAAAATGTGCTGTTTTTTTGTTTAAAAAAAATCAATCTTAAATTATCCCACAAAATAGGTCCTATTACAGTTAATTGCTTTTTGTTCACACTTTAATACAAATAAAACATGGCATATTTTTTGTATATGTATGTGAATCATGTGATATGGTTAATGAGTATATTTTCTGAAGAAATAATTCAGGGAACTACATCATATTTCAGCTGTCAATTATGTACTAAGACTGAGCGGGTTTGGGGTCATAGACATTCATGAGGACAATATTATATTTTATTGGATGTGTATCAGTGTAGAGTACAGTTAGTGGTCAGTGTCTTCCTTCCTGGATATGCTGCCTTTGCACTCAAGTAACAACAAACATGGGCAAACTTGAAGCAACCTGCAGGAAGTTTGTGGCTGCAGATACAAACCACCACTGTGAATCTCTTGCCCAGCAAATGAGCAAGCACCTATAAACCCTCCCCGAACATATTTAATTCAATGACAGCACAGTGCATAGGACATTTCTGCAAATATGTTTATAAGCGGTCAAACTGTGTGGTGGGTGGACGTGAATGAGGTGGCCTGTGGTCCATGTGGACTTTAAACAAATTTAAGCTATTCTACTTGTGGAATGTGAACTGTGTGGCAGGACCACACACATACACACACACACACACACACACACACACACACCCACACACACACACGCACGCACACACACACTAGCACACACAAACGACATTTTGTCCAAACTACTGTATGAAACCATCAACATTATCTGTTGATGCAGTAGCTGTCTACCAACTCTATGTCCGCTCCCTGGATGTTCACCGGTGTGAAGTGAGATGTTTTCCTCTGGAAGTTAATGATCATCTCCTTTGTCTTGCTGGTGTTGAGTTGCAGCTGGTTAAGCTCACTCCAGCTGACAAAGTCCCTGATGACCGTCCTGTATTCCAGATCATTCCCCTCTGAAACACAACCAACAATGGCTGTGTCATCGGAGAACTTCTGGATATGACACTTTGTGAAGTTGTGTGTCAAGTCCGAGGTGTAGAGGGTGAAGAGGAAAGGGGAGAGCACCGTACCCTGAGGGGCACCTGTGCTGCAGAGTACCATGTCAGACACACAGTGACGGAGCCTCACATACTGTGGTCTGTTGGTGAGGTAGTCTATAATCCATGCAGTCAGGTGTTGGTCTACTCCCACACTCTCCATCTTCACTCTGAGTAGTGACGGCTGGATGGTGTTGAAGGCACTGGAGAAGTCAAAAAACATGACCCTCACAGCGCTCCCGCTGTCCTCCAGGTGTAGCAGTGATCTGTGCAGCAGGTACATCACTGCGTCGTCTACTCCGATCCCAGGCCGGTAAGCAAACTGCAGGGGGTCCAGCTGAGTGCCCACCAGGGGTCGCAGGTGCTGCAGGATAATCCTCTCCATGGTCTTCATCAGGTGAGAGGTCAAGGCAACAGGCCTGAAGTGGTTAGGCTCCTTGGGACGCGGTGTCTTTGGTATCGGGACCACACAGGACGTCTTCCACAGGGCCGGGACTTTCTCCAGGCTCAGGCTGAGATTGAACAAGTGCCTGAGAACTCCACAGAGCTGGTCAGCACAGTCCTTGAGGATTCTAGGGCTGATGCCGTCCGGTCCCGGGGCCTTCCTTGCCTTGATCTTCCTCAGCTGACTTCTCACCTGATCATCAGTTATGGAGAGGGGGTAGAGGATGGCTGGGATGGAGATGTGGGTTTGAAGCGTGGTGAGTTGGTAGGGGAGGGAGGGGGGGCAGACTCAAATCTGTTGAAAAACAGATTGAGTTCATCTGCCCAGATCTTGTCCCCACTGGCTTGGTCTCTCCCCACTCCTTTACCATGGCCTGTGATGGTCTGCAGGCCTCTCCAGACTTCCCTGGCATTATTCTCCTCCAGCCGCTTCTCCAGTTTCCTCCTGTAGCAGTCCTTCCCCTTTCTGATCTTATGCCGGAGTTCCCTCTGGACTCTGCACAGCTCCTCCTTGTCCCCCGAGTTGAAGACCCTCTTCTTCTTATTCAGCAGGGCCTTACTCTCAGAGGTCACCCAGGGTTTGTTGTTGGGAAAACACCGCACCAACTTGGAGGGCACAGTGTTCTCCACACAGAAGTTTATATAGTCTGTGATGCAGTGAGTCATGCTGTCAACGTCACTGCCATGGGGACTACAGAGCGCTTCCCAGTCTGTCTCTTTCACTCACAAAAACGTTATTAAGATAGACCAAAATTTGACAAATTACAACATAATCAATCTTTTTTTTCCCCCGATCATATTTATGGTGCAAGTGGACAATCAATAAGCCCTCTTTTCTTTGTCCATTAAATTATTTAAAATTTTTTTTTGCCACTGATAAATATCCACACAAAAGCATTTGCTAGGAAGATATGTTTGGATGGATGATATTTCCCTGTTTAGAAAAAAAAACAACCTCTAGCTGAATCCTCAAGATTAATCCATCATTGCACTCTGCTTATGGTTGTTTACCCTGAAATATAACTGCATTTTATGTGTTTTATCCTATTTATTTATGTTCCACGTAACTGGATATGACGTTTACATCTGCGCTATGTGCATTGTGTACGTTTTTATGTAGTTCAGTCTTGGTGGATGTCATAAAACGATAGAAATAGCCGCATGCGAATGAAATATTTTAACAAGAGTCACTTATAAAATAACTTCCCAACATATTACATGTATGAAGTATGGTTATTGACCATTTATGTTCAAACATATAAAAAATAATAACTACCACAGCACGTGACGTCGCAGATGTGCAGTCGTAAAAATTAGCTAAAGGAGGAAGTGACGTAGTCCTATGTTAGCATGCGTGGGGCCGATTGCGTTCCGGGTACGTATTACGTAGTGACACACCCATGCCCGTGCTTTCAACATATCAAGCCCAGTTCCGACTGCAAGGAATAACATATGACGTGACGAAGTATTTCCACGTATCGGCGCCGCTGGATGCTTCGATGACGGCAAGTACGGGAGCCCATAGGCCTATTGGCCTATTTATACAGCAGATTTTTAGTATCGGTTTTCATTATAGGGAAAAACCCGATACCGATATCATATATACTGCATATAAAACATTTAAGAGGGACAAACATGCAAAAAAAAAAGAAATCAGGAAGGGAGCAAACACTTTTTCACACCACTGTTAGACAAAAACATATTTGACTTATGTTTTCTAAATCACTGGTGAAACTTCAGGTGCCTTCTTTAAGGAGATTTTAGATGCAAGAGCATCCAGCAGGACCGCAGGCAATCGACAAACCCAGTTTCCTCCACCGCCGACAACATCGAATTCAACCACTGTTCGGGCTATCACGGGCACTTCCCCCCTGCGTTTTGGCTAATTAGCCCATGCCCGACCAACGATCACATTGCATGACACGAAAACTTACCACACGCTGCCAAGTGCCCGCCCAGCAAATGCGAAACCAAAAAAATCATTTTAAGGCGTGTTTTTCAGGGTGCAAAACCCATATCACTCTCACAATGACAGGAAGTCCCACATGGCGGACATGCTTGTTTTGGCTTTGTGAAAGGGAAAGGGGGCGGGGGATGGTCGTTATTGGCTGGCTGCTGCAATGGGGGTGGAGCTCATCGGCGAAGGCGATTGGCGTTTAAAAAGTATTGGGATGTGCTGATACCATGTTTTTTAACAAAAATCGGCTGATACTGATTGATGGCAGATGGATCGGAGCACAACATATACATATATAAAAACAAAAACCCCTACTTTTTTCTCAAACATAAACGACTTTATTTTCATAGTATAATTACAAATATTTATCCATCCATCCATTTTCTATACCGCTTCATCTTCATTAGGGTCGCGGGGGCATGCTGGAGCCTATCCCACTTGACTTCGGGTGAGAGGCGGGGTACACCCTGGACTCGTCCAGCCAACCACAGGGCACATATAGACAAACAACCATTCACACTCACATTCATACCTACGGACAATTTAGAGTCACCAATTAACCTCACCTGCATGTTTTTGGAATGTGGGAGGAAACCGGAGTGAAACCCACGGGAGAAAACCCACGCGCACACGGGGAGAACATGCAAACTCCACACAGAAATGTCCAGGGGAGAATCGAACCCAGGTCTTCCCGATCTCCAGGCTGTTCTTGTATTGGCCAACATGCTAACCACTAGACCACCGTGCGGCCATAAATAGTTATTTTTAATTAATTTTATAAGAGCTAATTCTCCATCCATCCATTTTCTATACCGCTTCATCCTCATTAGGGTCGCGGGGGCATGCTGGAGCCTATCCCAGCTGACTTCGGGCGACAGGCGGGGTACACACTGGACTGGTCGCCAGCCAATCGCAGTGAGCTAATTCTAAAATTTTAAAAATACTAGTTAAACAGCAAAACACATAGAGTTGTATAATTAATACCACTATTATGTATGTAATTATATATACTAATTATTGTAATATTTAAATGCATCTAACCATCAAGCACAATGGATCAATGCAGGTATGCCTCATGCAGAACATCCTAACATTCTTAACTGTCAAGTATAAAGTGTAAAACAAAAGTAATCACTGTTCAATCAAGTGTAACAACAAAAACATGATGATTATTATTATATATTTTTGGAAAAATTTGTTCATTTTGTACTTGTTAAATTATGACATTTTTGTTGTTGAAATACAACTTTATTCCTGCAAAAGAATTTTAAAAAATTCCACTTTCTTCTCAGATATGTACGTTTTATACAACTTTATTCTTGTAGCACAATTACAAATCATTTCAATTTCTTTGTAAATTATTTTATGAGAAAATCTGATTCTACGGCGTAAAAAAAACACGAGTTAAACAGCGAAAAACCCTAATTATGTGGATACTTACTAATACTACAACTAATAAGTAATACACACACAATAATACCATTGCAAAGGATCAGTACAGACGTGGCTCACACATATCATCTAACGTGCTTAACTGTAAAGGGTAAAAAGAAGTTAATCGCTTTTAGTAGTATAGTGTAACACTCAACAAAATAATACTTATCTTGGAGCATGCCCGTTATACTGGTTCTTTACAACAGTGTAGAGGTGTAGTGCATCATATTGAGAGCTGTTTGTAATTTCTCAACATATTACTGTGAATTGTTATTACTTTTATTATTATTACCATTGCAATCTTTATAAAGGCAGTATTTTTGATACAGGTCCTATTGATTATCAAGTACCATACAGTATGATGTATTATTAAAGTGTTGCCATACATGTCATGTCAATATTATTACTGCAGGATTGGTAATAACTATCAATTCCAAACCTTAAATGTTAGTGAGGCTTTCTTAAAGTAGAAGTTTGCTTCACACACCGACCAACATGGCTGAATTAAAGACACCCTTTAATGCAGCTGATGTTTACCAAAGTGCGGTGGTTGCTACAGTCAAAGACCACACACAAGAAGAAGAACGGTGGTGTTTACCTGGACAACATTCACAGCATTCACCCAGTCAGAATATGACCCTCTTAGCCGATGCCACCATCTGCGTGTGTGTGCGTGTGTGTGCTGTGATATATTTGGGTGGGTGACTCACCCACAGAAATTGATGCTCTGCTTTGGATATTAATGACATAAATAGTCTTGATCTAACCTCAGCATACCGCATAAAGACGGACATACAGGCATGAATTTAATGAAGTAGACTCCAACGAAATATACAGGCGTCCCTCGCTACATTGTGATTCGAACATTCGCTCCTTCCTTTGCGATTTTTCTAAAATTAATTAATTAATAAATGTCGTCTGTTTTGTGGTTGACTATGAACTATTCAAAATATTGAAAGACAAGTTATATGTAGTATTCTGGTCACCAGGTGTCAGTAATGTTCACTGATAAGACATTACATTAGATTACCTTCACACTGTATGTGGTCTGCCATGGCATGTCTGACATGATAGAGTGAAAAAATCGTTTTCTTATTCCATGTGGAGTGGTAAGTTTTAAGCTTCTTACTTTGTCCTTCTTCCCCACTCCGTTTGAAACCCTTAAAGTTTAGAATAAAACAAATTGGAGGCAACTAGTCAGCTCGGTAGCATGCTATGTTTGAAGCGGCGCCCGTTTCTTGTGCCCCTGCAGTGATCCCGTAGCCTGCATATGACAGTTGAGCAATGTAGTGTAAACAAAGAATTATAAGCGTGTAAAGGTTACTATAGAGGTGTTATTTCATGTCGACAGGGCTGCAGTAATGGTAAAAATTGTACTTAGAAAGTCATAAACAGGTTTTCTCTTTTTGTATGGAGAATTTTGAATTTCACATGTTAAAAAAAGTGTGACTTTTTCTGAAAGATATACTTCTTTTTCCTTGAAAATATACTTTATTGTCATAGTATATTTCCACATTTCTATCTATGCATAATTAATAGGGGTGTCACAAGATCTTGCGAGGTTAAAATGAGATGATATTTGCGCTGTCTCGCAAGAACAGGTCATCCAGACGTCTATCACTCTATTATAATTAATTATTATATTCCTTTTTTATTTGGTCAAAACTTGAAAAAACTGAAATCTTGAAGAGATGTTATCCAGTTTGAACTAAGTTTTGTTATATTAGTGGAGCTCAAATGTTCAAGTATAGTGCTATATAAAGGACGGTTGTCTAAAGTTTTTTCCACGGACGACTGAAATTCTTTTCCTTTTCTTAATCAAACATGCTAGAATCATTCCAATGCTTGACGATTTAGCCAGCTTGCGCCAACGTATGAAAAATTTGGCCATTACGCTGGCGTACGTCGAATGAGTTATGGGTAAGTTTTGAATAAGTTAAGAGCACGCTGAAGCATGCCGGCATACGTCGTAGTACGTCCAAGTATGTCAACGTATGATTCATACGTCCCGCATACGCGGGCAATAAGTTATGCGATCGTTGACGCCCGTTCACGCACGTTATTTGTAAGTTACGCACAAGTCGTAATACGTCAACATACCTTGAGACAAAACTGTGTCTTCTTGGCTGTCTTCTTGGCAAGAGTTGGCTGAGAGGAGATAGAGACCGCTGGGGAAGCAGCTTCCGATACCACTGACGATGCCTGAGAGGCGTTAGAACCTGCGTCATCGCCATCAGAGTGAGAGTGGGAGGCTGTGGGTGGTGATGGATCCCTCCGTCACTGCCCTGACACTTCTTGGCAGCGGTCTTCGAAATTTTCTTCGGCATGATGGTGATGTTGACAGTGCGATGTCTAGTGAGGTGAGTCATCAAGTGGCAGCCTTTTTTATAGGCTACGGCAAGTGATCGTCGGCCATACGCTGCCGTGCGGTTTGCATAAGTTAGACGTGAGTTGGGCATAAGCTGTGAACGCCGGCAACACGCTACGCATTCGTTGCTATAAGTTGTCTATAAGTTATAGAAACGTTCTATATAAGTTACTAATATGTCATGTATACGTCCAACTTGTTATGAATACGCTACGTATACGCCCAAAATTGAAAAAAACATCCACGGTTCAACGTATGCCATCAAAATGATCACGTCAGGCATGCACTGGCTAAATCGTCAAGGTGTGACAGGGCCTTAAGATGCTTAGGCTAACTTAAATATGTGTACAAGAAAAAAACATCCATTACATTCAAGCAATTTCTCATAACCTTTTAGTATTATTCTATTTGGTGTTGCTGTCTTTGTCTTCATACCTGATGACATGCTCGTGCAGGCTATACATATCACTGGCCAAAAACAAGCCGCCAAAAATGGCCCTCGTGATGGACATTAACAGCCCTGCTTTCAAAGCTTTGGTGTACACTCGTAGTTTTAGTTCGAAGTGCACAAATAAACAAAGCAAGTTGTTTTGAATGTAAAATATCTTTATTCGACCCTCTCAAAATGTGTTTGAGTAAAAGAAATGTTCATAGTGAGCTGTAGTACTATTCACATAAAGGAATTGAGATAGACAACTTTCAGACATCAGAAACCATTCATAAAAAGCAACAAACATCTTCTTTCTTGTAAATTCATAAATATCCTTTTCTTCTGTTTTTTTTTTCTTAAATGCATTTTGGGGGTGTCGATAGTTCCACAAGCAATCATCCATTAGTGAAATCAATCCAAAAAAAGATGATCTGATGTGACAGAACAACAACCATCATAGCAAAATACACAGAAAGTCAACTAAGGATCAGAGCACGTTCAAATATCCTCATAGAATTATTTTCTTGTACAAAACAAACCAACAAAATAAAATATTTCTATTTGTTTTCAACACACGATGATATTTTGGCAACATTTCAGGGTTTAACATAAAAATCAACTAAAATAATAATAATAATAAAAAATCACTGCACATTAGTTAGCCTGCCCCTTCCTCCCCCCCACCCAAACATGATGTGTTTTATACATGAAAAACATTTACATGAAAATCATTTGAAAAGCTTTCTTCATGACTTTGAATGCAAGATGATGAAGTGAATTCAGCTCGTCATTCAAAGCAGCTGAATGTATGCCCCCCACCCCCCAATAATCAATCATCCATAATTAATCAAGTGGGACATCTTGGTTGGACCTCAAATCCGCAGCCGGACCCATCTGGTGTCGCTTCTTGAGAGCTCAGTCGGAGTGTCGTAGTCTTTATTTATTTTATAGTAGAAAAAACCTACAGTGTCACTACTTGTTTTGCTGGTTCTGCACCACATCTGGATCAAAGAGTTCTTAGAGGCACCTGGAGTAGTAGAAAGATGTGCTCATCAGGGTTAAGATAGCGTCACTTCCCTGTGTTTTAAGGTTGTCAGTTCAGGAAAAAAGTCCTCAGGATCGGGGGAAAAAAGCACACCGGTGCGGTCGATGACGCGTGGAAGTCCAAACAGGAACATGTAGGCCTCTTTTCTTTCAATCCCTTTGTAGATTTTTTTTTAAAGTGAAAGTCATTCCGGAACCTTGAATATATTCCAAAGGACAAAAATCTTGATATCATCCCTATCAAGACACATTACCTACCGCCTTCTTTATGCAAATTGATGGAAACCTCCATGCTTAGCTTTCAGCATGTGGATTAGTTGTTTAAAAACAAAAAAAAAACATCTTCTGCAATGTCTGTACATATCATAACAGTGATTCCTATCATTTTACATGCTTTTAAAAGAAAAGACTCGGCACTGCGATGGTCAATGAGGCTAAAAATCTGTGGTACGGTATATCACAAAAGTGAGTATGACCCATTTGACACATTTCAGCCATTTTCAGGAATCCTCTCAAGGGACAATAGTATCGAAAGTAAAATTGGATGTACTTTAAAGTAGTCCATGTACAGCTGAATAGCAGTATAAATACAGTGGTGTGAAAAAGTGGTTGACCCCTTGTTGACCCCACCACCATATTTTACTGTTGGTATGATGTTCTTTTTCTGAAATGCAGCGTTACTTTTATGCCAGATGTAATGGGAAACACACTTTCCAAAAAGGTCAACTTTAGTCTCATCAGACTACAGAGTATTTTCCCAAAGGTCTTGGGGATCATCAAGATGTTTTCTGGCAAAATTGAGATAAGCCTTAATGTTGTTTTTGTTCAGCAGTGGTTTTTTGTCTTGGAACTTTGCCATGCTGGCCGTTCTTTCTTATGGTGGAGTCATGAACACTGACCTAAATTGAGGCAAGTGAGGCCTGCAGTTCTTTGGATGTTGTTGTGGGGTCTTTTGTGACCTCTTGGGTAATTTTGGTTTGGTTCTCACTGTGGTTCGTTGGAGTCCCAAGACTTTAGAAATGGTTTTATAACCTTTTTCAGACTGATAGATCTCAAGTAATCTCAGTTATGTTTTAACAGGGGGCCCAACCACTTTTTCACACAGGGCCACATAGGTTTGGATTTTTTTTCTCCCTAAATAATAACAATTTTCATTTAAAAACTGCATTTTGTGTCCAGTTGTGTTGTCATCATCTAACATTTAAATTTGTGTGACAAGTGTGACAAACGTGGAAAAAAAGGAAGGGGGGAAACACTTTTTCACACCACTGTATGCTACTCGCTGAAAATGAGTCAACACGCAGCCGTTCTTGTCTAAATAGCTGGCAACACAAGTGAGTAGCGAGATAATTGTGTCATGGTCTGGGCCTGAGAGTGCTGCCGGCACTACAGCGCTGTGGTTCACTGACGGAAAACATGAATTCCAACATGTACTGTGACATTGTACAGCAGGGCATGATCCCCTTCCTTGGGAAATTGAAGTTTTCCAACATAAGGAGCCCAAACACACGATAGAAAAGAAATACATTGTATAACATATTGCATATAACTCTAAGAAGGGTGTACTGCTTGTAGAGAAGTATACATTTACTGTCCACCGAAAATGAATCAACACACAGCCATTATTGTCTAAATTGCTGGCAATGCAAGTGTGTACATCTTACAGTGAACATGTCAAATGGTGGCCAAAGTGTCAATATGTAGTGTGAGCACCATTGTTACAGTATGTAGCACTGACTTAATCCTCTTTGGCATGGAATTGACAAGAGCTGCACAAATTGTTACTGGAATCCTCTTCCACTCCTCCATGATGACATCACTGTTGGAGCTGGTGGCTGTTAAGACACCCTGCACTCCTCCATCTCCCTTCCTTCCTTATGCTTGAGGATGCCCCACAGGTGCTCAATTGGGTTCAGGTCTGGAGGAGACATACTTCACCACACCATCACCTTCACCTTCCTCATCAAGGCACTTGTCATCTTGGAGGTGTGTTTGGGCTCCTTGGCATGTGAGCAAACTGCCATGCAGCCCAGTTCTTGTTTCACACTCTCGTAGTACATGATGGAATTCACGTTTCCCCTCTATGGACTGCAGCTTCCCAGTGCCGGCAGCACTCATGCAGCCCAGACCATACCACCATATTTGACGCTATTGCTATGCAAGCTGTACACTGACTACTCTAAAGTATATCAACATTTCTACTAAATTTCTTTAGTATTGTTACTTGAGAAGAACAAAAAAAATCCATCCTGAAATGTGAGGGATATATTCACTTTTGGGAGATACTGTAGATTCAGCATAAGGGCTTTTTTGTTCATATTGCCTTAAGGCCCAGCTTGTAAACCCATAGTAGTCAATCCCAAATACATCAAAATGAACATTTTTCTCCCCACGTATTCCCCTTGAATACAGTGCTGCGTACACAGCTTCCTGAGAGTTAGCTAGCAAGCATCCAAAAAGAACAACACGTCTGCTAGTAGTAGTAGTTGGAGTAGTACATCTAGCTATCTGCTCATGACTGTACCTGGACTGTTCAAAGTGTGAGGATGTATTTCCAGAGTAGGCTCAAATGCGACTGAGTGACCACTGTTCACACTTTGAATCGCTTTGAGCAAACTCTTTCTCTGATTGTGTGGGTTGTTTAGTCCAGTGCGTACGCTATAGTTCGGCCTCGGTCTGCTTGCAAGTGACTTCAGTTCACTACAGATCAAGTGTGAACGCAATACAAACCATTGTCAGCAGGTTGTGCCTTTACGCATATGTTTTTTTTTACTGCACAGCCAATGTGAATGCTAAGCAAACCGGATCACATCTATCTTCTATTCACCAACTACAAGTGTGAACACAGCCTGATATTAGAACCTTTTGACTGGTTGACAGTAAACATGTTGTTCATGTACCATTGGTACTATAGGTAAACATGTGCCTGTTAGATAAACCTGCAGATGTCAGGAGCCTACCTTGAAAATACCTACCTGTACCTCTCTTTTCTTTCTTTTAAAAACATGTTGTTGTTTTTTTTACATTTTTTCCTCTTATACACAGCTATTGTCCAGGCCAACATCAGGGTTAACGCATATATTTTACAATATGGGTACCTTTATAAAGACTGTATTTATCTTTTATAAACAGGGTGGCAATGATGCTGTAACTCTGTTACTCCAATTTTTTTAAAGCACTTAAATATATTTTTAAATATTTAAATATTTTATATGGGTTATGACTTTTTTGCCCCTTTCATGTAGCCCAAATTAACAATATGGATACCTTTTATCAAGGCTTTATAAACAGGCTTCTAATTACATTGTAACTCTTTGTTACTATTATTTGTGTTTTTTTTAATACACTTAAATTTGTTTTTAAATATATATATGGCTTATCAATGATGTTGTAAACTCTTTTGCCCCTTTCTTGCAGCCTAAATGAATCCTTTTACAATATAAAGTTTTTATAAAGGGTTACATCATCATTAATGCCACCTACAGCATATGAATGATGTGTAAACATCATCAATTGCCTTGTCATGTAGCCAAAATGAAGCTTTACAAAATGGGCATCTTTAAAAAGGCTTTATAAATAATGTGCTATAAACAGTTGTGAATCACACATTAATTACAACTGCTTCCAGCTGTAGTTGTGGGCTCACTATTTGGCCAAGTACTGCTGCATTTTAAAATGTTACTTTTATATTTAACAATGAGCTACTTCCATTGATTATTGGCCAAGGCGGTGTCATTATTTAGCAAAATCCCTCTCACACTTATCACTGAGTCGCAGTTCAGGAAGTGTTAATTTATAGAGCGGTACCCTAACATCTACCTTGCACTGGTTTTACTGACATTAAATCCAGCATGGCTCGGAGAGTTTATTCTACCAGGTACATTATTTGTACAGTGTGCTGACACCAGCTTGTTTGTTTGTTTTCCTTTTGGGCATTAATTAATGACACTTGCAGGCACAGTTGCTTGTCCAATGAGGCGTTGAAAGTGACATCTGCAGCACTTTTTAGCCTCCCTGAGGACCGTAGTATCTATAGAATCATCGGCTCCAATGAAAGCCAGATCGATGTATGTCGTGTTGTGTGTGTCGATATAATGGCGCTCAGTCACATTTGTTTTTGCCAAATATCGCAAGATCATTTCACCTCCATTTTTCAAGTGAGTTGCGAAGAGCGACATAAACACAAAAACGTGCGTGAAGTTAGATGAGGTTTTTTGGACGTGTTTTTTTTTTTTTGTTATTAAATGTTATTTACATTGTTGAGTATGTACAGTAGAGAATCTCCCAGAGATGTTAGTAAAGCTGCTATGCTGGGGTACTGTTCTTTCATCCAGTGGCGGCCATATTGCCACTTTCAACCCCAACAGGGACTCTCAGTGATCTTCTGAGGATGTATATATATTTAAAAAAAAAGGTGATGAAGTAGCAAAAATTATGCACAAAATAAATCCAAAAGGTTTCTCACACAAAATCAAGACTTTAAATATTTAGTTTTTTTTTCCACACCATAAAGGTATTTGTTGAAAAAGTCAACTGTTAAATGCACTGTACAACTATTTTCTTCTTTTTTTCCCAAAATATAATTTATCCAAGTGATTTGTTGTTGTTGTTTTTTGTTTATTTTACAGAATCCTGTACACTTGGTGTCTGTATCGACATTGGGTGATATCCTGATCATTGGAGAGAAAGAGAGGAGGAGGAGAAGAAGAAGGACAAGAGGTGAAGATATCCAGTGCGATCCTCAGTGAAGACGCTGCACACCGTACCTCGGTTCTCTTCTATCCCGAACCTCAATCTGCAAAAACAAGGTTAGACACAATATATTACATCATTTCTGGTAAACTACAGTTGAACCTGTGTGATTGAACATGAGGCTGGTTGAGCTCCAATGAGTTTGCATTTTTCACTTACTTCACCATGTTAAAACGTTTTGTGATGTCAAATCGTAATTCTATTTAAAATGAATCAGTAATAAAAACAAATACATTGTCCAGCAGCCACTTGGAAACAAAATGATGTCCAGGTTCCACAGTTCTTTTGTATGAAATTTACCAGTGGACTATTTTCTAGGTTAGGGCATTCCCTACTTTGTAAAAGCAAATAGCAGAAGGGTAGATTTGGAGGCTGGAGGCTTAACATTCGTTGTTTTTTGCTGTGTTGTATTTCCAGCCAAACAATAGCCTCCCTGCATGTGTTCCTGTTTGGACCACCCTCTGAGCCTTCCCATGAAGTGCCATACCAAAGAACAAAATTCAAACCTTGCTCCTGTCCTTTATCTGCTTAATTTGCATGAAATGACACTGCCTCATTCATTATTTTTTTTTAGCAAATACCTGTATGAAACCACCTTCAATCACGCTGCAGTTACTTTTACACCATTTCGTGGCTTTGTGTACAGAGGGGGAAAATGAAAAATCAGAATATTACAGCAAAGACTGCATGTGCTCACAGGAATTGCCTTTTTATGAGAAGTAATGCACTGTAATTTGAAAGAGACTTGTTCACTTGAATTTTGCATTGAGAACGTGATGCAATATAATTTTAATTTTTCTTAGATCAAGTCATGACACATATTCATAACCAACACTACTAACACGAAACGATAATACTGATAGAACATAAGCCTGCCACGACACTTCATACTTAGTCCCTTTACTCCCCTCCCACTTACTTGAGATACCATTTTTTATGGTCTAAAAAATAATAAGACTATGATAAATAATGTCAGCAAGGACAAGGCACAATCCCTTCCTCCGCATCGCCCCTCTGACTGTACCATTAAGCTGTTGCCTGACGCGGTTCTCCCTTACACACCAAACTGTGTAATATATGTGCTCCGGAGCAACAGGCTCTCAAGGACCATATATTTGGTCTTCCCTAGTTACTGGTCTCATTCGTCCCTCTTCCTCCCTGGTGGCAGCCGGTTCCTTCTTTGTTGAAAAGAAAGACAAAACACTCCGTCCGTGAATTGATTATCGTGGTCTTAATGACATAACTATTAAAAAAAGTACCCACTCCGCCTCATGGACTCTGCCTTTTCCTCTCTTCATTCCGCCGCCATTTTCTCCAAATTGGATCTGCGCAACGTGTATCACCTTATCCGAATAAGTAAGGGGGACGAATGGAAAATAGCCATCAACACACTCTTGGGCCATTTTGAATACCTCGTCATGCCGTTTGGTCTTACTTACGCCTTGGCAGTTTTCTAGAGTTTTATCAGTGACGTACTACGTGACATGATAAATTGTTTTTTTTCGTTTACTTGGATGACATTTTGATTTTTTACAGAAACCTCAGAGAACATACCCAGCACGGTATGATCTTGCAGAGAGTATTGGAGAACAGTCCCTTTATGAAGGCAGAGAAATGTGAATACCACGCCTCTCCCGTCTCTTTTCTGGCCCTCTCCTACATCAAGGAAGCACTTGCAGGGGTTTTTGACCTTTGCCAATTTTTACAGGCGATTTATTTGCAAGTACAGTACCAACGCTGCACCTCTGACAATGCTTACATCGGTTAAGGTTCCGTTTGTTTGGACACCAGAGGAGGAAAGCACTTTTGTATTACTCAAAAGGTAATTTACTACTGTAGTGTTATGGTTCTCACACATCCTAACCCTGCTCTTCAATTTTACGTTGAGGTGGACGCATCCGGTTCAGGAGTGGGAGCGATCCTGTCTCAACACTCCCCAATCGACCAAAGGCCTCACCCGTGTGTGTTCTTCTCACATTGCCTCACACCAGCAGAGAGTAATTACAATGTGGGGAACACAAACCTGTTGACCACTACACTGCAGGAGTTTCTGGTTTTCATGGATCACAAGAACCTCGCCTACACCTGCGCAGCTCAACTCCTGCCAAGCACGGTGGTCCCTGTTTTTGACTCGCTTCAATTTTACTATTACCTACAGACCCGGTTCCCGCAACACCAAGCCGGATGCCCTCTCCAGGATTCACAGCCCTGCCATTGACGAGACTAGCCCTGAACCAGTCATGCCTGTGAGGCGAGTAGTTGGAGCTCTCCAGTGGTGTGAGGAGAAAAGAGTGGCAGATGCAGCAGGATGCACCACGATACCCTGGAAACTGCCAAACCTCAGGTCCGAGGTGCTGCAATGGGGTTATGAGTCCAAAATTGCTTGTCATCCGGGCGTGAGTTGTACGCAGCTAATCGTCGCACAAAGATTCTGGTGACCATCTATGAGATGGTTCAGAGATCAAGGAATTCGTCGCTGCCTGCTCCGTCTGTGCCCGCGGTAAGGCCTCCCATCACCCTCCTGCAGGACTGTTGCAACCTCTACCCATCCTGTCCATGGTCTCACTCTATGGACTTCGTCACTGGCCTCCCCTGCTCCAGAGGTAACACGTGGTGTTGACAGTGGTGGATCGATTCTTGACAACGACTCACTGCATCGCACTGCCTAAGCTCCCCTCATCCATGGAGAAGGCTGAATTGCTCATCAAACACATCTTTCGCATCCATGGCATACCTTCCGACTTGGTGTCTGACAGGCGGCCACAGTTCGTCTCCAAGCTCAGGAGGGCCTTCTGCAAGGCATTGGGAGCTTCAGCGAGCCTGTCATCCAGTCATCATCCCCAATCCAACGGCCAGACGGAGCAGGCCAATCAGGATCTGGAGGCCATGCTGTGCTGCGTCTGCCATCGTCACCCTTTTGCCTGGTCCACTCATCTCCCTTGGATCGAGTGCGACCACAACACCCTCATCTGCTCGGCCACAGGTATGTCTCCCTTCAAAACTGCTTATGGTTTCCAACCTCCGTTGTTTCCATCCCAAGAATCAGACGTGTCTGTGCCATCCATTCACCACCATCTGAAAAGGGCTCATCGGTTCTGGTGGGACACTCGTGCTGCCCTGGGACACACTGCAGAGTGGAATACGCTGTTGGCGGATTGACACAGGATCTCGGCCCCGAAACCGGGCCAAGAAGTATGGGTTACGGCACGTGACCTTAGACTTGCTTGTGTCTCCAGAAAGTTGGCACAGAGGTTCCCAGTCAAGGTGCCAGACAAGCAGCAGCCAAGCTCAAGTTGCCTCCTACTCTCAAGGTCAACCCGGTCTTCCATGTCTCCAGCCTCAAGCCAGTCACCCCCTGCCAGCTCAGTCCTTCGGTCATGCCTCCTCCTCCACGTGTGGTCGATGCTCAGGAGGTATTTACAGCGACGGCCCTTTTGGACTCCAGAAGAAGGGGTAGGGGTGTTCAGCATCTGGTCAACTGGGAGGGATATGGACCAGAGGAACGCTCCTGGACACCTGAATCTGCGACCCCTCTCTCACCCAAGAATTTCACGCATGTTATCCAGGAAAACCTGGTGGGCCGCCAGGGGCGTCTTATAAAAGGTGGGGTACTGTCATTGTCATTCACTCTGCTTCGTCTGCTGCCCTCTGCTGTCTCGTTTCAACTCTGCAGTGCAGTCTGTTTTCCTGCTCTTCTAACGAGCGCGGCAGCAGCCTATTAGTAATCAAGACATTCTTAAGCCATGCAGTCTTGCAAGTTCCTTGCCGGATTTTTGTCTAGTCTCGCTAGCATCGTGCACGCTTCGTTCCTCCTGCCACATTGCTAGTCTTTACTTGTATGCCTTTATTTCTACCAACTATTCAGTAAGTTGTTGAGCATTATCTGTTCTACTTTATTTGCTATGTTGTGTTTTATTTGTTACTTTTTATGTCCCGGCGTTTTCTATTGTATTTTGTTTCTCCTCCCTTGTGAGCTCTTTTGGTTATTATTATTAAAATATTGTTTTTACACCATATTGCCTTTGTCTCTGCTCTAGGGTGCACAACACCTGGCACCCGTGCCAGTGGTCATAACAATGAATTATGACAATTTAAAACACAAAACAAATCTGTTTAGCAAAAATTAATACTAATAGTAATATTATATTACTTGAGCATTTTAAAAGTCTTATTTTTTGCATCAGAAAACCTGCTATTTTATATATTGAAAAAACACTGTGTTAATTTTTTTAATCAACTGTAATTGAGGTAAAATTATATTGCACTGAACTTACTATGCGCTTGAGCTGTTATTTTTCAGATAATATGACCTGTATTTAAATTGATACATAAAAACAGTTTCAGTACTTCATGCAATAGCAAAATAAAAATCAACCTTTTCTGCATAATTGTGAGTTTGCACACAGGAGCATGAAATCATACATGCACATTCACCAACTGACAGAGCCAAAAAAAAAATAAAAAAAATCCTTACTTACCCTTGACACAGCAAAATCTGCAAAGACACAAACAGGACACAACAGTGTTGGTAAAAAAAAAAAAGTGCATATTAGTGCAAAACAATAATATGCTTATGTAAGTCTGGGTTCAGCATCAAAGTCATTGTTTACGGCTGAGTGAGGACATTCACTGGCTGCATGTGTCAGCTTATGTCCTCCTCCACTGTGCTTTTTGTTCTTATTCAGATATTTTCCTCATTGGAACTAAGCTAGAGGCCCATTTCTATGAATGCAAAAAACAGGAAGTTGGCACAGCTGATGGAGCAATAGATGCATAAAAAATATGTCATTGGGGTTAATCAAATAAAAACAGAAAGACATGCCCACGCAGTAGAATATCTCCAGTTACCATGGAAACCATCAGAGATGGTAGAAGTGAGACATCTTATGTCATTATTTTCCCTCTTTATCTCGCTGCCTCTGCTTGACTCCACCTTGCTCACGATCTGCTGCTGTATCGTCACTCTACTACTGTACCTATTATGTCATAGCGTCGCTCTGTTTGTCTATTCTACATCTGATTAGCTCGCTTTCTTCTGGTGTCCTATTCGACAGCCTCATGCTTTCATTCCTTTCCTCCACTGGTGTGCTTTCCACAAGGTTTAATCAGAGGGATTCAAGCATCCTGATGCAACGTTGTGCAAAAAATGCACTGAGGGAGCCTCTCCAGCTTTTCAACGCAGTTCCAAAACTAAAACGGCAGCAATTAGTGAAATGTGAGTGTGGCCATTGTTCTAAACATTGCTCGTTCATGAAAAGAAAAGCAACGGTAAAAGGTTTGCTTTCACAGTTGTGTGAAAAAATTCATTTGTATGTTTATTTTATTTATTAAAAATGAATTTTGCGTAAGCTACTCCTGAACTGCTGTTCACAAAACGATGAACATTAGTCAAAACATGCACCCCTACTGTCTTACCTATGCTATTATTTTTATGACATACACACCATGGTGGCAATGTTATTAAACCCCATGAGTCAGACTGATGTGAAATTTCTCAAGACAGCTCTGCAAAACACCCATTACAGCCAATTGGATCCTCTGGCTGAGGGCCAGTCATTTTTTTTTTTTTGTCTCTTTGGAGCTCAGGACCTTTTAAGAAGTTTCAGATTTCTCACTGCATCCAGCTTCATCAGCAATGGCGTGCTGTGAGAGGCTTTTCTAATGCAGCTAAACAATCTGATCATGTTTTTTTGCCTTTGCCATCAAAAGATCATGACAGTGTGAATACCTGACAGAAAATCCACATTTTTGCCAAGATTTGGCTTTTAAAGGCTATAGTCTTCAACTTTCGATCAGCCGAAGAACAGCCTATTTTACTGTAATGCTTGTTTGCAATAAATTGCTGACTCAAAAATTTGTTTAATTTAATTAGTGATTAGTTAGCCAAATCACCATGAAATTTGCCACACACCTTTTAGGGAACTGACAAGCACAAGTCTGCAAAATTTGAGTAATATTTGCTGAAAAACATGGCCACCACCAAGCATAATCTGCACAGGCGGAATTTAGCAACTAATTGGCCACAAGTCAGTGACCATTTCACTAATGATTATAGAACTTTGAGGTTATCTGTATCTGTACTGAGGATATGCTTCTTCCTGTCACACACACATTTCTTCTTTTTTTTCCCCCATTTTATTTTTGTATTTCTATTTTTCCAGAAACATATAATCCAATAAAACATATATACAAATATTTATACTTAATATGGTAATTAAGTCATTTCAAATGTTTCAGTGCGTTATGATGTATCGTCCACACGCAAATGTGGTGCTTTGTTCTTAAAAACGTTAACCTTTGGAAAACTCCTTTCTAAGACTTTCGAAAATGGTCTTCAACATTTATGTGTAGCTCGGGTGAAAACGACATTGTCATTCAACATCTGCTACATATTCTGATGTATTTCACAGTGGTTAACTTACTTTTACACTTATTACTCATTTTAAGCTGTTAGAATGTGTCTTAAAACATTGGCTGTGTAGTTAATACATGTTTTACGAGGGGAAAATCTTGAACAAGCAACTCTTGTATGATTTACAAACGCAAAAGGAGCCTTTATGACTATGAAGATCTCATGCAGGGATTAATAAAAAAAAAATACTTTTACCTTGGCAATTTTCTACTTTCTAATGAAAAGGTACAATGTCATATATAGCAACATAGGACTTTACCTTTGTTGTCTGTCTGCAAGTCGTCCAGGTAGAAGTCGTTCTGCCGGTTGCCTAGGACGAAAGCCATTAAGGACAGGACGAGGGCATTGAGGATGCCCATGATGGCCAACATGTAGGCCCAGCGTACGGAGCAGTCGCCTAGGGAGTACTTCCCCGTGTGCTCCCCGCACATGTCCCGGATCACTTCCGCATCCCACCCGTCAGGGAAGATCATGCAGCCCAGCACCAGGCATACTCCTACAGGATGAGGAGAACAAGATGGAGCGATTGGAGGAGGAAGACAGACTATTTTAAAAACAAAAGCAAGACACCATAACATAATTTAATTTCAAAATGCAGATAAAGTAATGAATATCAGATTTTTGGACATTCAGTGTTGCAGAAGATCGTGACCAAGGACATTTATTCAATGAACTGCAGAGAGAACCAGGTGTGTAGGGCCATGTCATGGTTTATTTGTTTTGGACATGTTAAAGTTACATTAACGAAACACTGGAATTAAGGCAGTATTATAGATATTTTCACAATTGTTTCCACAAATACATAATGGTGCTTGGTTAAAATAGCATACTATAAACCATTATAAATCAAGTGAAACTTTAGTTTAAAACAAAATAAATAAACTGTTTATGCAGAGAAACGTCAAGAAACTATGCAGGCTGGACAGAGTCACTAAACCCAACCCAAACCCTAAACCTAACCACCTAAACCTAACTCTAATCCGCACCCCTAATCTCCTCGCCCTACTCTCCTAATTCTAACCCTAATCCCAACAGTAATCCTAACTCTAACCCTATCCCTAAACCCCTAACCCTAATTCCGGACCTAAACCTAATCACTCACCCTAAACCTAATGAAGCTAATCTGATGACGTAACATAAAAACGGATGCACACAACATTGTGGAATTGCCACATAGGCAACTGGACCTCTCATCGCACATAATGTAAGAAATTCTTCACTTGTTTACGACATCCGCATGACAGCTGCTAAAACAGCACACTTTAATTCATCTGAGAAACTGTTTTGCCATGTTCAACTGCAAATTCATGCCGATGTTGGAGGAGCAATTGGTAGTTCAAATGCAACTTAAGCAGTAAGAGAGAGTATAAAAAGTTTTTACGGTAAATCATTCAGTCACTAGTATTTCTATACATTGATGCAGCTTTAAACAGCACTGAGGAGAGCTGCTCCCCAGTAGTAGGAGAGTTAGCGTGCAGTGGACACATTATTTGCATGGAGACAAGTGAGTATGTATAGGCCTTTTAAACATACAGTACACAAAGAAAGCTGTTTGCACTCACAACCACAAACAAAAGGTGGCTGCATGCATCAAACACACACACACACGAATAGAAACAAATAAAGTCCAGCACCCTGTGAAATCCATACATGCAATTCAAAGAGCACCACAGAACTGGTAATCCATACTTTGCACCTATGCTCATTCATCAAAGTGAGCATCAAGGGGATGCGGGAGCTGATTGGACCGCGTTCCTCACCTCAGCAGCTCTGTTTAAATAGCATTCAGCCTGCTCCTGCCTCAGGCTCTGTAAGTAAAGCAGCGGGCTCCAGTGGGAGACAGTGAACATACATGGCAGCCGTCACACTCCATTTTCATTGCAGCCACCACACGTCTTTTTCACCAAGCGCTCCTCATAAAAAGAGAGGGTGAAATTTGGTGCAGCTAGTGATTATTACATGCCAGTCACTGTCCTCTAGACTCAACGTCTACACAATGGATTTGGTGAATATTTTAAAGGAGAACTATGTGATTTTTGCTGAGCGGCGACAACAGCGGCCCCTAGTGGGGACTACAGGATGACTACATACTGTATTTGGTTGTAAAAAGCAGTGGATAATAGGAAGCTTTGGAAAAAAAATAATTAAAAAAAACAAAGCATGTAAGTTAATAAATCCAGAAAACACAAAACATGCACGTTAAGGCCAAAAAAATGCAAAGGATGAACGCTAATACCGCCGCAAAAAGCAGAAGAAAAAGCAAAACATGCACATTTATTACTCACTTGAACTGTTTTCAGTGTTTCTCTTCTATACTGACGCTACTCTACTCTGACACCAGACCAAGGTGAAGATTTTTGAAAACTCTGGCTTCAGTCTATGCGTGTGGACGGCGAAGACCAAGCTTTTTGCCTGTTGCCGATAGATGACGTTACAGTTATATGCCGCTATTTCCACATTACATAAGTATAATTTAATGTGTGCAATGGCAAACACTGCAGTGCTGCTTTTAAGCATACTGAAATTTTGTGTGTATAGGACAGAGTGTCTCAAATAGTGAGGCGGGTCCCCCTTAGGGGGGGGGGGGGGGGGGGGGGGGGGGGGGGGGGGGATGAAGTATCAGGTAGGGTGTGAGAGGCAGGGAGTATGACAACATGTATGAATATGTCATACTCAGCATGCAATTTGATTCTTGAATACGCTTGTATGCTTCACTGCTCTCCATTTTGTTGCATTTCGCTGGTTTCAGTTTTGAGTTCAGTCTGTACAGTACAGATAAATAATAGATGTCATCAGTTTCTCAATAGTATTTCAAATCGGGGGGGGGGCACGAAACATTTCTGTCCCCCAGTGGGGGCATGACAGAAATTAATTGCAAACCATTGGTATAAGAGTAAACATCCGCCTACTTTCGCTTTACATTGACCAACAAAGACGCCATTATGGGCTTCGCAGGACGCTACTCCTGCTGTTTTGCGCTCTAAAACGACTACGACGCTGCCACCAACGACGGTGATTTGGGACAAGACCCGGTCGGACCACTAGCTGGTGGGACAACTTTCACAACAAGCATGTGGTTATTTTGGAAGAATGGCTTGGGAATGTTTGCATGGCAAGAAGATTGTAATTGCGTTTGACTGAGCTGCGTCGTTCGCACATTGAAAGCTTCCCTGTTATACATTGGTGTGAAAAAGTGTTTGCGGCCTTCCTGATTTCTTATTTTTTGCACACTTTTTGTCACACTTTGTCACACTTAAATGTTTCAGCTCATCAAACAAATTTAAATATTAGTCAGTGACAACACAACTGAACACAAAATGCAGTTTTTAAATAAAACTTTTTTATTATGAAGGGAGAAAAAACGGTACTATGGAAATCCCACCCTACATGGCCCTGTGTGAGAAAGTTATTGACCCCCGGTTAGAACATAGGACTGTGTTCATCTTTCAAAGTCCCTCGTTATTGTAGGATTCTTGACACTTAACTAAGATTAATTGAGATCTATCAGTCTGGAAAGTTATAAAGCCTAAAACTTTGGGACTCCAGCAAACCACAGTGACAGAAATGATCCACAAATGGCGAAAACATGGCCAGGCGTGGCAGGCCAACCAAAATTACACCAAGAGCGCAGCGTCGACTCATCTAAGAGGTCACAAAAGACCCCACAACAACATCCAAAGAACTGCAGGCCTCACTTGCCTCAGTTAAGGCCAGTGTTCATGACTCCACCATAAGAAAGACAATGGGCATGCATGGCAGAATGAATAGATGCACATCTACTGTTCCAATGTAAGCATCGTCATTCTACCATAACGAATGGCAATATATTAGACTTCCAAAGTTCTTAAAAGATGGAATAAATCTTAGTCAAATAAGATAAGCCTTAACTCAAAGTAAAATTATGTAGAAAATGTGCCTTTAAGTGAAGAACACCTTCAAAACCATATTGATGCTACATTCATTTACATGCACTAAAAATAAAAAAAAAAACATTGCATGAATTGGTGTAAAACAAGCATGTAGTTACCTTAATTTTAAAAAGTCAGATTAACCTACCTAGACTATGGGATTGGAAACTAGTTCTCTTTCTTGCTTGTCTGTGCTACCAGAGCGTTTTTGCCAGCGTTCAGCACACGCCCCAGTCTCCACTGCGGGATGTAACCCGAATTAATTGTGGCCAAGTGGGTCATGATTGTGTAGAAATTGCTAAATGTTCACTGTATGGACATTGCTAGTAGCTGTTTAAGCTAATATGTGTCCATGTTCAGTGGATGTAAATTTAGCTATAGTCTGAATTGTTGTCGCTCATGAATGTGAAGAAAAACAGACAACTGTGTCTACCATTTGTGGCTATTAAAGACATAAAGTACAGTACATATGAATGGAGGAAGCCAACCAGTTGTATTTTGTTTTGTAAAAAGGTAGTCATCACACTGCGGCGACCTGTTTCTATGCAAATTGCTAGCCATCCAAGTCAAGATGCTCATCATAAATTGGATAGAGTATATTAGTTGTGTCTGGCAAGTAATAGTTGTGTCTGGCAAGTAATTGTTTTGCGTAATCACTTCAACGGATATCACTATATAGCTCGTAGAATTCTTTCTCATGCACATTTGCAGCCGAGACACGGAAACAAGGTTGCCAGTTCTTACACCAGAAAGAAGTGACTGGCTCTCTGAAAACACCAGCGAACTTAAGAATTTGCAAGCAACTCTACAAACACAAAATGAACCAAATCCATTTTATAACAGTGGTAGGGAACCTATGGCTCGGGAGCCATACTTGGCTCTTTAGATCACTGCATCTGGCGATGAGACATTGCTTAACACGATAAGATTTTAATAGTTTTCGCTGACATTCTAAAGTAAAACATTATAGAAATCACAGTGTTAAAATAGCATTAAAAATACAAAACTTCTCATGCATTTTAACCCATCTATCCATTTTCCAATGCCAGCTGTCCTTCCAATATTTTACGAGTCAGACACCAAAACTCAATTATTATTGGATAATTCGGTAGCCTACACGGTTCATTGATAGGTCAAGAAGTAAACTTCCCTCCTTTAATCAAATACTCAGCCAGCTAATTCTCCAAAGCCAACCCTTTTGACGAAGAAGATGCCGAAAAGAAAGAAAGATGAGGAGTACGGTGCAAAAACATGCAGCACTAGAAGTCGCATTAATGGTAAGTATTTTATTTATTATTGAGATAACTCCAGCATAACAATGTTATTAAAAACAATTAATTCAGAGACCTATTGCATGCTAAAATTGTTAGTGGTGGATTTTTACTTTACTCTGTTTGAGGCAAATGCTTGTGCAGGTCATGCAACGTGCTCACAACCAGTTCTATCCTCTAATAATGCATTCAGCCCGTCCTGTATGACTCTCCTTCAACACTTGTGATCGTCAAGAAATTCCAAATAAAAAAGGGCTGCAGGGCTTCCAGTATATTTGACAGTGGTGCTTTGTATGTTGCAGTAAGATTACTCAAAACAAGACACACAACTGACCGCATTTCATAAGGGGGATATAAATACAAATATACAGTGGAACCTTTATACACAACAGTGACATTCCCATTGCAACTGTTTCAACTGTCCTTAAAATAAATGTTTTTTAGCGCTAGTTTGAATGTACTTATGTACTACAAGACACAAAAAGCCAAAGAAAAAGCAAACAGGCAAGCTAATAAATCCAAAAAAGCATAAGAAAAAGGCAAACATGTAATGAAAAAAACAACAGAAGGAAAACAACAAAACACACAAGTAAATAAAGCCACAAAAAGCCAAAGACCAAGCAAAACCTCCATTTGACATCGGCCTATTAGTGTTGATGCCAAATTTGCACAACCTCATGGATATTGCGGTGTATTTTTGCGGGGTGTAAGTCCATTAGTCACGTGGTAGAGTGGTGTCACATTAGCCATTCCCTGTGAAGATCCCCTGCCTCTGCTTCACCTCCACCATCCATCACAAGTCAACGGTGGGCGGCCGGCTGGTGGCAACAGATGAGGGAGAATACCAGATGAATCAGCACCAGGACTTACTCCAAAGTGCTCCAGGAAAGCGTGGCGGGCGTAATGAGGCGATGGCAAGGGATATAATGACGGTATTACAGTAAGTAATGAGAGAAAAGACGACCAATAGCGGTCATCATCCTGGGAAATCAGCACATTATTAGCTTCCCTTTATGACCTTCGCGCTAGATGGACACATAGACGGGCTGTGAAGAAAGAATCATTTACAGAGTAATGAGCTTCAGATAACATGTTTTATGATTTTTGATGAATGTGTGATATGAAAGCGCTCCAAAGTCCCGTAGAGTTTTTTGTACAATGTCGTTGAAGGATCCTGCGGGGAGCAAATATAGTGTGTCCGCTTCAGGGCAGCTCATTAACTAAACACTTCTGTTTGTTTGCATCCGAAAACAACCAGCATGCACATCTGCTGCTAAAAACAAACACACACACACACGGGTTTGTTTGTGCACTGTGAGGTTAAAATCATGTGGTCTAAATAAGGCAGTGCTTGATGCCAGTATACATGAAAGACAGTTACAATTCAGTACAACTCAAGTGATAGAAGCAATATTACTGTTAAAAAGCTGTTCAAATTGTATCCGTCAGTCAGTATATTTGTATAAGTATCCATTTTTATGTAATTAACATGAGACTCGAATAATAAAAAATATCCTGTTGCCGAAAGAAATCACTTGTAACAGCAGCAAAATAGAAAAAAAACAAACAGAATTGTATGAATAATAAGCAATTTCCATATTGCCCAATTGAGCAAAAAGTAAGAATAAAGAAAATAAATAATTGATAAGATGAATAATATGCATGTATCATAACATGCAAATTGATGCCGCAAAAAGCCGAAGAAAAACTAAATATGCAACTTCATTCAGCCGCAAAATGACAAAGAAAAGCAAAACTTGCAGGTTAATGAAGACACAAAAAGCCACAAAAAAAAAAACAAAACAGACATGCACATGACTAACACCAGCCGACATGGAAAACATGCAAGTTAATTAAGCCAAAGAAAAAGCAAAACACGCAAGTTAATTAAGCCAAAGAAAAAGCAAAACATACAAACGCAACAAAAAGCCAACATGGAACTTAATCAAGCTAGAATAAGCCAAAGAAAAACATGCAAGCAAATTGAGTCACAAAAATCTGAAGAAAAATCCCAACACACAAGTCAATAAAGTCACAAAAAGCAAAACACACGAGTTATTAAAGCTACCAAAAGCCGCAGAGAAGACAAAACACACAAGTTAATGAAGTCACAAGAAGCCACAGACAAAACAAAACACACAGGCTAATAAAGCCAAAGAAAAAGCAACAGGCAAGTCAATAAAGCAACAAAAAGGGAAAAAGTAAGCAAAATACAAGTGAATAAAGCCATAAGTAGACAAGAAAAAGCACAGAAAAAGCCAAAGATATCGGTAAACACACAAGCTAATGAAGCCCTGAAAAAACAAAGAAAAAGCAAAACATGCAAGTTATTAGAGCCACAAAAAGCCAAAGGAACAAGTAAGCTAATAAAGGCATGGAAGGCCAAAGAGAAATTACAACACCGAAGGTAATACAGACCCAAAAAGCAAACTACACTATTTAATTAAGACATAAAAGACAAACAAAAAGCAAAACACAAAGGCTACCAAAGCCACAAACTGGAATAAAAAGCAAAACATGAATATAAAGCCACAAGAAGCCAACAATGCGTGTGATTTGGGAATTTTGGTGGAAATTCCATAATAATAAGAGTAACGTAACGTTATGACAATTATGTAATCTATCGTAATCTATCTACCCCACAGGTGTGGCATATCAAGATCCTGATCAGACAGCATTATTATTGCCTTAGGTTGGCCACATAAAAAAGCCACTCTAAAATACTCAGTGATGTGGCCCATTGAAAACTGATGTGAATTAGTTAAAATTGCATTGAATAAAATAAACCCGTGTTTGTTGTCCGAAGAGTGTATTTTGACTTCAAGGTTTAAGTAAATATGACATGATTCCATTGTGCCCTCCCTCTTCATTTTGCCCTTGTCCGTCATTTCCAAGTCAAGTGTTTAAAAGTGGGCAACTAGCGAGCTAAAAATAGAAGCAGAGAAAAGCCCTTTGAAGCTGTTGGGGTTTTTCCTCTTCCTGCCTTCCAATCTCTCCAGAGCCCACTGACATCAAAGGTGTCAAGCGGAGGGGGGGGAAGCATGGGGGTGCGTGTTGGGGAATCGAACAACGAGTGAAAAGGAGAGCAGGGAGCTGGACACCCTCTGCTGCAACAACAACACACGTTACATCTTTTTCATCTCACGTCACGATCTCCAATCTTTTCACAAGCTGTCAGCTGCTTGGCTTCAAAGCTGAGCACGTTAATGAGAATACATTTGGAGTAGAAAAAAAAAAAAAAAAAAACGTACTGTAGTTGTGATCCAACAAGTTAAATATGCACCCATCTATTTTAAGCACATCTACGATATTTCTAGACCTATTACATAACAATTTTGTCTGACTTTTTTCTTCCCCATGTGGCATTCTTCTTTTATTCTGGTTAAACGGACCAAAGTGATTATATAAGAGCTCTAAAAATACATTCAGTGTTCTAAATATAAAGTTGGTACATTTTTCCCACAAGCAGCACAGAGCCTCTTGAGCATTTTGACTTTGTCTGCTGAGATACAGTATATGAACGTAATTCATTCAAGAAACATGATCAATTGTTGAATATACCGTATAACTTTATAACAGAAGAGCTTTCTAGTGCGTGTGCTAGTAGATTTGACATCGGCCTATTAGTGTTGGCACAAATGGTGTGATTTGGGATGGTTAGCTGTGATACGGTCACTATAATTTTATTTGCAGTCTCGTTACCATGCTAAAGAGCCTGGTTTTTCAACCCAATAAACCTGAGTTCATATCTGGTTTGAGGGTACTACTCCTAAGTGTGATGGTGGTGTATTGTCGGTGTTCTTATTTGTGCTGTCTGGCTTGTCAGTGTACCGTAAATCACCGTGTATAAACCGTACCCGTGTATTAACCGCACCCCCATCTTCAGGCTCACGGCGGGGAAAAAAAAAAGTTTAGTTCATAAATGCTTGCCAACTCTTTCATCTCAAATTAACATGCGTAAAGGTACTAAGCAATTTCAAAAAGAAGAAGAAAGGAGGAATCTGCCGTCCATGAATTCATCTGCAATGGAATTCATGTAAGAAAAGTTTGCCGTCAACTAGCCGATGATGTCCGCTCTCCAATGCCGGATGACTGACTCGTCCACATCGTGCTGCCGTCCTGCTGCCCGGTTCCCAAACTCTTCTGCATACCGGCAGACGGAGAGTTTGAACGCTGCGGTGAAAGATCGTCGTGGCATTTTGAGAGGGTACAGGCCCGGTCACACCGCCCGAACTTTGCCGTAGCGTCCCTTGAACGGTAGGAAGAGGGGGCCGAATTTCGCACAAAATGGGAAAAAAAAAAGAAAACACGGGCGTTGTCCTAGCGGTGCACCAATGAAGCCGGTGTTGCTTTAGCCTTGATTTAACGGTAGCGAATGTTGGTTTAGTGGTGACGCGAGCGGTGATAGAGCGGCGTTCTGCGCGTGCGGATCAGTTATCCATGTATTGTACATAACACATAACGCTGCATTGCTTCAGTGTGAATTTGAATAAACTCCAACGTTGTATTGTATTTTACATTGGAAGCTTAGGTTAGCTTCAGTGTATATAGAGATCGTTTCACTGTGTGAAAATAAAGACATCAGCCGTCAGATAAGTTAGAAAGAAATTGCATACACAAGCACTTTCAGCAACTGTACAGCAGAGGGCGCTAAAGTCAAAGCACGTGTCTGACCCACAGACGGCTATTCTAAAATGGGCTTCTGGTCAATTTCTCCCCGTACCGAGTCTGGTCACAGACCTGTCATCGTGTATAAACCGCACCCCGATTTTTTGCTTCTCACCAGTGGAAAAAAAGTGCGGTTTATACACGGTGATTTACGGTACATAGATTTCAATGGCCAACCTTTAAATCTGGTTTAAGGGTACTCCTCTTCTATGACTAACACTCTCAGAATTGGGATGCTTAACCGTGAGACGATGTACCTGTACGTCAGCCCCAGTAGGACCGTTTAGTCACAATGTGATTACCATGCCAAAGAGCTGGATTTACATGAGTACATGAGTTTTTCAATCCAATAGACCTGGGTTCATGTATCTGGATTGAGGTTACTACATGACAAATGGTATCAGAAGTGGAATGGTTTGCAGTGGGGTATTCCCACGTTAAAAGATCCTAGTACCACTAGGATGGGAGGATGGAATGGAGGTGAGTGTGACCGATACTAGACAGCATACTACTTACTACTAAGAGTACTACATTTACTTATATGTATGTAACTTGATCTAAAAAAAATGAGATATTTGATACTGTACGGACAAAAAAGGAGTGTTCACTCGAAGTCTTCCCAAACGGCAAACTAAGTTGTGTCCTTTTTTAATGTGCCATATGTCTTATGGAAGTACAATATACACAGCAGTGGAAGACCATAGTGCAACCCTGTGAACATGCAAACATAAAGGCATCACCATGTCCACTGAGTAATGCAATAAAGCTGTCTGCCCTCTCTTTGCTGCTGTGTCTAGACCTTGGCCTGCTGCTGTCCTCTATCTATCTAATGGACAGCGTCCTCGCTGATGTACGCAGCTTTTATTGGATGTTGGGATCAAGTCTGTTGTGTGTGTGTGTATGTACAATGCTGAGGGTGGCACTTTGCACAATGTTAATGCCTCTAGGGTTCACTGACCCATTCACCGCATAGAGGGCTTGTCCCTTCTTCATTGTAAAGCCACATTTACACCAAGTGGTACAGTTCAGAAGAAGAATGGGGCACAGTAAGCAAAGGACAACAATGGAGATCATCAAGTACTTTATGTTGCGTTTTAAATAAACACAAAGTTTGTATTGTGGGTTGTCTCCTTTCTCGTATCGCACAGAAGTGACCCTTCTTTGTCGACCAATCACAGAATGCAGTGTGTCTAGGTCCGCCCTTTAGATAGAGTTCCAAACACTAGTCAAAAGATTGTGGACAGTATATGACAGGAGAACTCTGATGTCTTTTAAGGACCTTCTGCACAAATGATCGTCAAAGATCGCCTATATTGCACCATCTCTCTGCTGATTTAAAGACCTTCGCAAGGGTGTACTGCAAAAACACTAGTCGAAGATCCTCTAAATCAGTGGTCCCCAACCCCCGGCCACTTTTCAAAATAAAACATTAAAACAATGAAATAATGGAAATTATTTTTTCGTTCTGTGCGGCCCGGTACCAAATGACCCACAGCCCGGTACCGGGCCGCACAGAAAGAAAAAATAATTTCCATTATTTCATTGTTTTAATGTTTTATTTTGAAAAGTGGCCGGATTCTCTCTGTTACATCTGTGTCACTTGACGCATGTCCATTGTGCGTGTGCTAACTTTATCTCATGCCCCACAGATAGACTACTACTGTATTTTTACCATTTTTCTTTCACCTCATATTTGGTGTCAAATGCTGATACTATGTGGGAATGCATAAAGGTAAGTTTTGATGACTTATTGAGTGCTAATGTGCACATTTGTCTCAAGTTAATTCATGCTAGCACACTGCCTTTTACCACACACGTCAAACAGCGATGTAATAATGGAACTTGAAATGGTGGGTCGGCATTTATTTTGTGCTTTTAATTTGATGTTATTCATGTTTTTGTTTTACAAAATACATAATAAATATGATAAATTAGATGGCTATAATGTACAAATTCCCTACCCCCCCACCCCCCAGTCCGCGAGAGATTTGTGGGAACACAAGCCGGTCCGTGGGTCAAAAAAGGGAGCACTGATCTAAATGACAGGATTGATGTGCTGTTTTTAAGGACCTACTGTAGAAATGCTTGTCAAAGATCCTCAATCTGACAGCAGCGCTCGACTGAAAAATTGTTAGTCACCTCCAAGTTTGGAATTGAACTCCAGGGCTGGTCTGATGTCCTTTTACAGCCCTGATCGGGCACACGGGCTGCCAGCTGGATAGGATCTGATCTAGGGTGATCTAGGGTGACAGGAGGCTGGAGCCCATCCCAGCTGACATGCCAACAGCCAACAAGCACGGTACCACCAGTCACTTCCAGTTTTAGAATTTATTTAGCCATTTTCCTCCTCCCCTTTTCCACCTTGTCCTCCTTGTCTTCTGTCATTCCGTCCCCATGTCCTTCAGCTCGCCTTGGAGAGGACGTCACTGGCACTTGTCCCAAATCTGCAAAGAGTCTTGGCAGCGCTACAGAGGCTGTCCACATTATAATGTGTGTCATGGAGACAAGTCCAGGGCATCGCTTTTCATTGAACCACGCACAGCACTTTTGTGATCTAGTGAGGGATCAGTGAGTGCTTTCCTCTGGCAATCCATCTCATTCATAATTAGAAGGGAGATAGTGCGATAGAGAGACCATCACCGAGAAACAGCAGACACTGAAACCTCTCCAGGCTGGATTTAGTGCACTTTTTACTTGTGCACTTGTCTCATAATTCGTATTTTCTGAATACATTAGAGTAATGGTTGTGAAATGCTAAACTACAACAATGGAATCATATATTGAAGAATAATGCTAACTATTTTACCATTTGAACTTGATTTTTAAACGTAAGATGGACATTTTAACGGAACCACTCATCAGCAAAACAACTCCAAACAAAACCTAGTAAAAGTTCTAATATGATAATATATTAGAGGTACCGTCATTTCCGGTGTATAAGCCGCTACTTTTTTGCCAAACATTGATCCCTGTGTCTTATACATCAGTGCGGCTAATATGTGGTCATGAGGGGTGTAACAAGTCATCCACTACATTGATGCATCGATTTATATTCCTACGATCCAACTACATCAATCTGTGTTCAGCAAGTTTCCATACCAGACGACATATATCGATCTAACAGCGTTTTTAAAGGTAATTAATCGATTGAATCGATACTAGGAAATAAAGCATTAAGCGTGGCAGGCTTTATATGGATATGTGTTTTTTTAGCACTTTTAATGATAAAGATGTTACTCGATTCAGTCTGCCTGTCTGTGACGTCATCGTCTTTCGGGTATGTGGTGGTCATGGGCGTTACAGTGGACCTGGAAATACAGTTGATTCGCTGCTTCTTCTTTTGGTCAGTTGATTCACTTCCTTCAGTATTCATATTTAACTCATCTGTCCTTATTTGAAAATCCTTTTAAGTGAAATTTATGGGGACAATATGCAAAGTACGCCTCTTGATGCTACTTTACGGTCCGGTAGCAGTGACACTTAGTGACACTTAGTGTCATCATCCAGCACGGTGTGTCCGGGTCAAAACACATATGTGCGCTGCAAAATTCAGATTCTGAAAAAAAATTCTGAAAAAAAAAAATTCTGATCAGGGGGATTATCAAACAAAAAAAACCCCTGCTGCTATCGGCCAGTGCCCGTACAGGTGAGAAAGTTTCAACACCTAATTGAAGATACCATACCACATTCATTTGCTGAGGAATATGAATAATATCCCTCATTGGGTGCCAAGTGCAGATTTGGATTGCACTAATTCAAGTAAATAATGAATCATGACAAGCTATATCACCCTCTGTTCATCCTGATTTTGTGTTGCATGAAAACAAATGTACTCATTAATAATTGGTTCTTAAGTTAGTCAGCATTATTATTCATTTATACCTGATTCCCTTACAAAAAACAGCAGTAATCTAGGAAAGTTCACCTGCACTGTCCAGTATCCAGGTATTTATTTCACAGTCACACTGAATTTTTGGCTAAAAAGTTACTAAATCGTTTTGTATCGTTCAAAATTAACCGATATCCTCCTTGAATCGTATCTGCACCTACGAATCGTGATACGAATCGAATTGTTATTAAAACGAATCGTTACACCTCCAGTGATCATGTTCTAATCTCGTGACATCTCCTATACTTCAGAACTACTACTAATCCTTTAAATACAGTCATGGAAAAAATGATTAGACCACCCTTGTTTCTTCAGTTTATTGATCCATTTTAATGCCTGGTACAACTAAAGGTAGGGGAGACTGGGGCTAGTTGTCACTCGGGCAAGTTGTCACATTGCAATTATCTTGTCCATTAGAGGGCGCAACTAAAAAGTTGAATAGTAGTTTTCTTCCTTTACATGGTCACGTGTCATGTCTTGTCTGGGAATAGAGTAGCACATTGTCAGGTGAGATGAGCATGAATTAACCACTTTGCATACTCAAAAGTAAAAAATGTCAACTCTATATTTTTTTTAAATATGCTTCTTTTAGATTATAAATCTTACAGTAACACATGTGGAGTTGCTAGAGGAGAGATTAAGGTTTCCTGACATACTTCAGTCATTGTTCTGCTTCAAGCTAACTTCAAGCTACAGCTAACTTAAGCAAACACGGCAGTTTGGGGCAACATGGCTCAGTTATAACCCCACATGTGACAACTAACCCCACATGTGACAACTAACCCCACATGTAACAACCCCACATGTGACAACTAACCCCACAATAACCAATTTTAAAGAATATTTGAATTAACTCTGCTTATCAGCAGTTGTTAAAATGAAAATTTGACTTTATTTTTACAGAAAAGAGTGGTTTAAAGGAGAGGAGAAAGTGAGAAGAAACACAGGATGGTCAGGAATTACAAAAGAAAAACTGAATATGGCAGGAGATGCACCTGATGTGATGCTGAGGGCAGTCAGGCAATGACCCCAGCAAAGAAATCAATCAGGAGTACAGCAAAAGTTTTTAACATCAATTACCGTACCTTGGTTCGGTACTGCAAAACCTTCACCCCATCTGAAATACAGAGTAAGACATTTGTCCCAACTACAGTGGTTGGGTATAAATCACCATGGCAGGTTTTTAGCGCAGAGTTGGACCTGCAGCTTGAGAAGTATATTAGGAGATCAGCTGACATCTATTTTGGTTTGTCTCCAACTGAGGTGAGAAAGCTGGCATACGAATTTGCAGTGGCACAGGACCTGCGATTTCCACAAGCTCGGTCTGACAAGTAAAAAGCCAGCTGTGACTGGTTTACAGGCTTCCTAAAACGGCACCCATCGCTCTCTCTCAGAAAACCAGAGGCTACGAGCCTCACCAGAGCTAGTGCCTTTAACAAGGAAAATGTCAAGTCTTTTTTTGACAATCTGGACAAAGTGTTAACCAGAGATTCCTTGGGACCAGGAGATATCTGGAACATGGATGAAACTGGCATGACAATGGTTCAGAAACCAGACCGATTGGTTGCCAGGCGTGGGTTCAAGCAGGTGGGTTCGCTGACATCTGGTGAAAGGGGTACCCTGGTGACGCTTGCTTGTGCAGTCTCACCCATAGGAAACTGTATCCCCCCTACTTGATATTTCCTCGGGTTCACTTTTGTGATCATTTCATCAACAATGGGCCACTCGGCAGCAAAAAAAAAAACAACAAATAATTTGGTCCTTGTAGGAAAGTTGGAAAATCCAGTGTGACATCTTACCCCATAGACAGCTTACCCGATTGTTCTAGCAATTCTAGCAATTTTTCAACTGGTCTTAAGATTTTGATCAGGTGTGTATAAACAAGACTTTGTGTGTACCTGGTACACATTTTGTTTATACATGATGTATTGATTGTAAAAAAAAATATTAGAGTGTAAAAAACATCTAGCCCTTTCTCCCCTACATTTTGGACAAATATAATGATGATAACAAATATCGGTCATAAGAGTTGAATTTAAGAGCTGATATCTAGCAACTTCCATGGTTTTCTTGATAATAACCAAAATCACTTTAACCAAAACCACTTAAGTTCTTACATGAATAGCTATAGCATTGTACTGCCAAAAAATGTAACTCTTATGACCTATTTTTGTTAATTGTTATATTTGTCCAAACAAATGTACCTTCAGTTGTATCAGGCATTAAAATGAACAAGAAACTGAAGAAACAAGGGTAGTCTAATCATTTTTCCATCACTGTATGTATTTCGGAAAACAGTATTACTAAGATAGTCCATCATAAGGGCAAAAAAAAGTTCAGGGAACAACCAAAAAATGCAGAGAAGCCACCATTCTCTGCATTTGCTGACCCTGTTGCTCTTGTTGAGTGGAGCTGGGTTTGCACACCCTCCAGTTTACAGTGAGCAACAACAAGCACAATTTATACTAAAATCAAATGTAAAACATTGTTGGATTTGGATTATTCAATAAACACGATAAATATACCGCCAAGATTGCAAAGCCTGTTATGTTGAATAAAAAAATAAAAAAGAGGGGACATTTTGGATTTTGAGCAGCGAGCACACACCGGCGGATCCACGCACTATGATGACTCAAATGCAACCACAAAGGTACCACTGTACCGTGGTTCTTATGAAGTCCAGAGCGATAACTCCATCAGAAATAGTGAGTAATATCTAGCAAAGTGACCCTACTAAAACTTACGCAATATACGTAGCGCCACAGGCGTGCACGTCATATCCGCTCACGTATAAAATATACTGTATCAATAAATAGAAATAGAGATACAATAAACCATATAAAACAAAACATAAAATGCTGTGTTGTAATAGCCGCCCAGATGTAGACATGGTCTTCTTCTGCTTCTTTTTGTTGATGGCAGGTCACAGCCAACGTTTAGGTGCATCCCGCCACCTACTGTACCGGAATGTAGACGCGTTGTGCGTATACACTTGGTAGGTTAAATGCGATGAATTTGGCTGTCATAGAAGGAACTGTAAACTTTTGCACAAGTCTGTGTATAATCTCCTGCACCAGCATGGAGCAGAAAAACACTCCAGTGGATTTCGAAAGGCTGGGACTACTGCCAGATAAAAGAGCACACAGACAGAGAGAGAGAGAGAGACAGCATGTGTGACGTAGGAATTATGACGCTGTTCAATTCTGACATGGAAGAGGAAGACTTTCGTGGTTTTAGTTCCAAAGAGAACGGCCATGAATGACTTTTCTGGTAGGCTACTGTTATCTATGTGACATGCACTATTTGGCACAGTTTAACGAGCTGCGTACTGTTCTGCACTGTTTAAATAGCCATGGTGCACCACAGATTGGCAAACACTGTTTGGGAAAAAAACATCTATTTTATTAAAAGTTTAAAAAAATCTTTCTGTCTAACATCTTTCTGTGTACTAAAAATCACTTTTTATGAGATGCAGACCTGCGGCTTGTACACCGGTGTGGCTTATAGTGTATGTACAAATCTGGTGTTTCCTCTAAATGCAGTGGGTGCAGCTTATACACCGGAATTTACGATATAAAAAAGGCAATTCAATTTCTGTTACAGTAAATCAGAAAATATAATAATATATTTGAAATATTATAAAATATAATGATGAAAATATAAAATATCATGACGGACTATAATAATGAAATGATACATATATTTAATGATGTTAAACAATTTTGAAAAATGAAAAGAAACTCTTGTATAGCGCTGTAGCATATTTCAATCCTTGTTAAATTAAAAAACCTACGAGAAGTGCTCAATATTGACTTTCTTACTGATATTATAATGTACCGATCAAGTCCAGAACTTCATTATCGATATCGATATCAACTGACACTGATATTGGCAGCAGCTTTTTCCTCAAAGTAATGTCAGGTCACAGCTTGTGTAAAAAATGGACACATTATGCTTCTTTTACTGTGGTGCCGCTGGATATATTTCAAAATAAACACTATCGGCGCAAAATAAGAGAAATACTGCAATATGCAATGAAAGATATAGAAAAGCGCCATTTTTATTTTAAACCAAACAATTTGGAAAGCTGCACATTTACGTGGCACAAACATCTGTATAAGAACAAATATATGTGTGTTTGTACACTGGTGTCATTCAGCCACTTCAGGCGTGAATGCGGCATGAAGGAAACATACTAGATTTGTTGTGCAACGATTCCTCAAATAATTTGAGTACCTTGATTACAAAAAATCATGAAGGATCTTTTTCTACCTCAAGGAATCACTTACATCACAAAGGCGCTTACGTCACCCACACAGAGGACGAAGAAGGAATTGGATGTTCCAAGGGAAGGCATGGGAAGATTGAAGAGGCGAAAGAAAGTGACAAGGCAACAAAAGAAAAGGAAAACAAAATGTAAAAAAGAGGCAGAAAATGTGGATAAACAGCAAGTTAAACACCGTGATGTGCAAAACACAAAGCTATGAGTTAAGAAGATGGAAAATAAAAACATTTTAGCTCACTAATCAGTAGCTGATCATTTCTAGCAGACAATACTGTGTAATGGAACAACGAAGTGCATGTCCCACTCACTTAGTTGACAATAATGCGTTCTACTACAGGTGTCTTCATTTTACTTTGAACACTGCAAAAACTCAATATCTTATAAAGAACGTTTGTCTTATTTCTAGTCAGCCTGTCTACGTTTTGGATTCATAAATGCACAGCCATCAACATAATGTAATATGTACTTTAGTGTTAGTAAAGTATTATTTCTTTCCTTTTCCAGTAAATAGTTACAGTCTGGGATGGATAAATTCATCTACAAAAGCACTATCATGCAGTCCATCACACCCAAGAAACTACACTTTGTTCCTGTGCGCAATGTGAATTTAACAAATAAAACTGTTGATTATCTAAAAAAATAAACCAATTGGTTGTTCATTATTTAGTGAACTGTTTTATTTTCTCTTTTCTATTTATAATTGCTCTTAAACCAAGCAAAAATATGTTTTTCCGATTACTCGACTAGTCGAAAACATTTCAGTAGAATACTCGATTACTGAAATATTCGACAGCTGCAGCCCTATACTAGATTATAAGCATTAAAGGAAGACGCCTTACTTCCCCCCTCGCATAACTAGCGCTTTCATTGCAAATTGCATATTTACAATCCGAAGGCAACACCGCGGACACACTGACCTAGCAAGCTCATCACTCGTGCACCACAATCAATATTGGCAGAAAAACAGATATCGATATGAGCAATATCAAATTTTTATGAAAATGTTATAACGACTGGCCAATATTATCGGACGTCCCTCTTATATACCAATAATATGTCAGAAATATCAATGAAATATTTAATTATATTGACAATATTAGAAAGTCACCAAACTGTTAACTACAATAATATCTTAGGAAATATAGTATAACATATCAGTATTAGTGCATAATGATTTGATGTTGTATACACAAATGATTTATACACGGGGAGCATTCAACGTCAATGCTAGAAACACCATGAGGGGTGTCCAGGCTGGTCCACCAATATAACTGACCACTAAAGAAGGTGAAGTAGGGTTGTCATGGCAACAATAGAGACAGTGTAGCATTAACACGATATTGAAGCTGTTATTTTAAGACCAGTTTAATACTTGCAGTTGCTTTCAAATGTCTATGTACTGTGATGAGCAGAAACATTTATTCCTTCCATAGGAATTATATTTGTCGTCATGCTTTTTATAGCGCATTAAGATGTCATTGTCACTAATTCACACTCACACGTGCACAGACACACACACACACACTCATACTGACAGACAATGCTGAGCGGGGTCAAAAGAAAATCCATTATTCATTCGTCAGGCTATTTTTAGAAAGCACCCTAGTGACTTAGGAATTATTTATTAAGGGCCTGATAATTAAAACATGTACGTTTGGTTGGGAAACGGCATCCTGAAAATCTCAGTGATAGAAAAGAAAGGAACGGGTGGGTGGTGGTGGTGGGGGGGGTCAGGGGCAGGGTTATCCCTCCAGGATTCTCTCTGTACTCTATATTTAACTCGACCACGGCAGAATCGATTGAACTGCTGGAAGCAGTGGCATGTTGTGTGTATACATCCATACTTACATGTTGACTGTATACTGTACATGCCTTATACAGGTGTGCATATACAGTATATCTAATACAATGCAACCAACATGGCATTAATGGCATCATTTAATGATAACCCTTTATTATGTCTATGTATGTTAGACAAATATCAAAAGTTGTTCATAATTTGGTTGGAAAAAAAGTGTTTTTACTTTACTACTATCATTTAGTAAGCATTTGGTTTTCAAATAAGTAGGAAATTGTACAAAATAATAATATTAATAATAATAATCTGTCACATGGTCAAACTGTGGCCATCATAGAGATTTTAACTTATAATAAAGTGTAATAAAAAGTTAACCTCTGCTGACTATAAACAGGGTTCATATGGATTTGACATTTCAAAATTCCAAACTTTTTCCAGGCTTTCTCCAAACTTTATCTCAACTTAGTAACTAGATGCGCATCATTAGACCTGCAAGAATTAATAGATGGCTTGTTGATTAACCCATTATCCAATTAATCCAAACTATTTTGGTATTCGATTACTCATTTTGTGATTTAAAAATGTAAATATCTCTGACTTCAGCCTGTCAAATGGAAATATTTTAAATTTCCTTTGCCATCCATAAGAGCAGACCTATTATTTTTGTATTTTAGACAAACACACATTAGCTTTGACTTTGGAAAACAGTGATCAACATTTTTGGCTCTTTTCTGATATGTTGCGGACCAAACCACAAACTGTTTGTGTTTGGCTTATATGGTCCGTCTAGTTCCTAACTGATTTCTCAATTAATCGAAACCCCTTCAAATTAATCGATTAAGAAAATAATCGTTAGTTGCAGCTCTACTATCCATCCATCCATCCATCCTTTTTCTATGCCACTTATCCTCACTAGGGTCGTGGGGGTATGCTGGAGCCTATCCCAGCTGACTTTGGGCGAGGGCCACCCTGGACTGGTTGCCAGGCAATCGCAGGGCACATATAGACAAACAACCATTCACACTCACATTCATACCTATTACTGTACAATTTAAAGTCTCCAATTAACCTAACATGCATATTTTTGGAACGTGGGAAGAAACCGGAGTACCCGGAGAAAACCCACACACACACGGGGAGAACATGCAAACTCCACACCGAGGTAGACCTCAAATCATGTAAATAAATTATGGAATTAATAGTTTGTTTTCATTATTCTGAATATATATGCTATTATGGCACCAGTAGATTATAGCTAGGATTATAGCTATGGAAAAGAAAAAAAAAGTTAATGTTTCATATATTGTGCATCATATAAGTCTTCTATGATTTACTATTAAAAGTGGCCACTTATGCATTTTTTCATACAAGATAATCATTTATCATATATTGTTCTGATGAGTACCCAAATCATAAGTTTCATTTTGTACAAATTTACTAAGGATATACCTGGTTTCACTATCTGATGCATTACATACACGTTTCAAACAAAAGAGATACAAACTTTAGGAGATTTATATATATCTTTTCCATATGGGAATGTTGCTCATACAAGGAGTTTGGCAATTCATCTTGTCAGTCTTCTCAAATGTTTTCCTGTGTGCCCTCACGCAAACACCTTAGCTGCTCTAGGAAGTGCCTTTTCTTTGTAAAATGTTGTTTTAGTTTTCTTTTTAAGAAAAGAGAACAGTGGTAACAGTTTCGGAAACATGAATATTTTCCTATAGTTTATTTTCCAATTTCCATACTTTTCCACACCTGTAAATTTTCCGTGCTTTCCATACTTGCGTAGGAACCCTGTATAAAAGCGTATTTTTGCTGAAAATGTTGGTCAAAATCCATTTAGCACAACCTAACAGGCATGTATTTTGATGTCATTTCAAAGTAATTAAGCAGGATGATTATTTTGACAGGGCCGCACGGTGGCGGAGTGGTTAGCATGTTGGCCACACAGTCAGGAGATCGGGAAGCTGTGGGTTCGGATCTCCGTTGGGCATCTCTGTGTGGAGTTTGCATGTTCTCCCTGTGCGTGCGTGGGTTTTCTCCGTGTACTCCGGTTTCCTCCCACATCCAAAAACATGCATGTTAGCTTAATTAAAGACTCTAAATTGTCCATAGGTATGAATGTGAGTGTAAATGGTTGTTTGTCTATATGTGCTCTTCGATTGACTGGCGACCAGTCAGCTGGGATAGGCTCCAGCATACCCCCACAACCCTAGTGAGGATAAGGCGGCATAGAAAATAGATGGATGGATTATTTTGACACACTATATTTTGTAATTTACCCATTATAGCAAATTAAACATATTTTATTCAGAGTCTCTGTTATGTGTGGTTTCATACAAGAATTTAGCAGGAAACTTCACAAAAATGTAAACACTATGTTAACCCCAACTTAATAATTTTTTTTTTCATTTTTTTTCTGTATCATGAGCACTACTGCTACCCGCGACCATCATTAAAGTGTAAAAAAAAGTGTTAATATTAGAAAGTACGAAACAACTTCATTTAATACAGAATCTAGGAAGGCTGAATTGTGCAACAGATGTTTCTCACGTTTTTTGTTTTTTTTTAACATTCTTCATTTTTACACAAAAAGAAGTTAACCAATTCAAGAGATAAAATCAACCAAATGCGCTATGTTAACTTTGATAACAAGATAACAAGTGACAATGTGAGTGGTCGTCTCACGGCTCTGAATTCCCTCACCTTCCTCTTTGTTTTGCAAAAGACCAAGAAAAAGCAAAACGCTTTTCGCTGAACTGAACTCTAGTGAGGTATGCAAACAGCTTGCGTAATGTGCAACTTGTGCAACTTTAAAGGTGCATTTTTGCTGAGAATGTTGGCTGATATCCAAATTACACAAACTCACAGGCATATATTTAGCCATATTTTACAATTCGAAACATAAAATTACACTGCTTTACTTACTGGCTTTTCATCAGCACCTATACTTAGTGTATGTAGCCTTAGGCGTTTTTGTCAAACTGTCTGGTGGGCTGGCTTTCGGACTCGGCCTCTCAAGCTGAGAGGGGTGAAGTGGCTGGTTTTCCTTGTCGGACGTACAAGTCACAGAGGGATATTTTAGGCATCGCTGAAGGTTTCACCTTTTACCTTGTATCCCAGCTCTTTGGCAACACTGCAAACGTCGTCAAAGCAATCATAGTGGAAATGCACCCAGCATAACAACGACCACTTCAATGGCTCTTTTCTTGTCTAGCTCTTTGCAACTCTTTCGTCTTTCGGCCAATTAAAAAGATAAACACAGTGAGCCGTGCCATTGTTGCACCCTACCGCGAAAAAACAGTATTGGCATTCTCTCCAAAAACGTCCAAATATTTGCTTAAAACTCTTGACATGTTTACAGGCGATTATGCATTAAAAAATATGCCAACAGGCGTCTTTGCAGGATGTCTTCTGGGATGATGTCACAGATCAAAGGGCTACAAATCATAGGGGCAAATCATAGTGTATTATCTTTATTAATTGATTTAATAAATTGACTTACATTTATGAAATACATTATAAAATGTATATGTATTTTATGTAAAAAATGTGGGCTATTTCCTTACTTTATCTGTGTTTACGAATTTCGGACAACCGTTTAAGATATCCCATCTCTATTATTATTGTATTGTATTGTATTGTATTGTATTGTATTGTATTTATTTATCCCACAGCAGGGAAATTCACTTGTTACAGCAGCAAGCAAGATACGCAAGTAAAGAATACATAGTGACACATGGTTCAGGTGGTGCAGGTGTTGTAGAGCCTGACAGCGGTCGGTATGAAGGACCTGCGGAACCTCTCCTTCTTACACCGTGGGTGTAACAGTCTGCTGCTGAAGGAGCTGCTAAGGGAACCCATAGTGTCATGTAGCGGCTGAGAGGTGTTGTCCATGATGGATGTCAGCTTAGCCAACATCCTTCTCTCCCCCACTTCCTCCACGGAGTCCAGAGGACCGTCCAGGACAGAGCTCGCTCTCCTGATCAGTCTATTGATCCTGCTCCTGTCCCTGTCCGTGCTGCCCCCTCCCCAGCAGCCTACAGCATAGAAGATGGCTGAGGCCACCACATTATATTTACACGAGTAACCTGCCTGTTGACACGCTATACAACATTGTCCAAGAATGTCATCATGTCCATTTGTTTTTAAAAAGGTAACTGAAGTCAGGCACCTAAGTTGTGAAGTTTTGATGATTTATGCTCGTTTGTGAGGCTGCCGCGAGCCTCTCCTCTCTGCTTAAGTGAGCAAACCGAGTTGGATGGAGAGTTTTTTTTTTTACATCAGATCCAAACCATCCTACCTGTGACTTCTTCATAACAATGCATTCTCTGATGCAAGCTCCACTGTTGTTTGTTGTGTATTTATTTATATTACGCCCGCTCGTTGTGTAGAAGGCTTTTTCTGGAACACTTGAGGGGACGGAGTAAGCTTGTTCATATTACTAAAAGACAGCAATCGCATCGTCAGATGCATCTGCAGAGTTTGTGGGACAAATGCCCCGCAGATGGAAATAAAAACTCAAAAACCCGCAAGACGTTGTACCGTGGAAATGCGTACCAAGGTGGCAGTAAGGCAACTCACATTTCTTCTGCTAATATGCTCCATAGTACCCAGCCTAGTGCTGGCCGCTAATGCAGCAGTAATTCCTATTTGACTTGTTGTGATGCGCTAGCTAGGTGGCTAAATGATCATCTTTGACTGCAGTGTCACTACGAATCTTCGAATAAACAACAATCGCCTATTGTTTTCAGCTCTGTGCAGTGTGCAAAGAGCAAGCCGATGTCAGTGGCTATCACTGCCAGTAAAACATCATATTCTTCACAAGACAATATTAATGAATGTTATTATTGTTGTGAGTACAGTATGTCACTTTCTTTGCGTGTTTTCACTATGTTTGCAGCTGTTTGCTGGTGTCACCTGTAAGTCTTCTAGATGTGAATTGTTAGCAAAGCATGGCTTGCAGTCACTCGTTGTTCTAGCCTATCTTGCAGTCGATCTGTCAGTTTCAGTCAGTAAATCCATATTTTTTTACTAGATCTATTCTAGGAATCTTAGCATAATAGTATAGGGGCTCACCCCAGGGCTAAATAAGCAGCGATCGCTGCCTACTGGTCTTTTATTTTCCATAGTGCATAGAGCTGTCTGTCACTTACTGGCAGTAAAAACACATACTTGTGGTTATTTTTTTAGTGTGTGATAGTTATCACAACACAATATCAGTGAATGTCAATATTGTGTTATTGTTGTGAATATGTCACTTTATTGGCTTTGCTGCGACTTCATGTGTTGCATGACGTGCATGTGTTCTGGTCGTGATGTCAAAACCAAGATGGCGTTCTGAATACTTGCTGGGGGGGGGGGGGGGGGGGGGGGGGGCGTGTCAAAATCGCCACTTCATTTTTTATTTATTTTTATTTTTCATTATTTATCTATGACAGCAGTATGACAACAATGTTTTACTAATTGAGTACTTTCATTTACAGTAGTTATGAACTTTTTTTGTTGTCATGAACACTTTACGACCGGCTGTTTAGTGTATTATTAAGAATGTAATAATGTCACCAAAAACACCATCTGCACAGTTAATAAAGATTTTATGATGGCCACAGTTTGACCCTGGTAGTGTCCTGCTGTAGGACTAAAAACAGTCCTTCAAGAAAATGTATGAATATATACAGTAATTGTGCTTTATGAACACATGCTGGATTTCAAATAGCACAACTTGCAGCCTTGTCACAGATGTTGCAGGGGAAATGACTCTAAAATCCCCAAATGTAAATAGCAAAATAAGGATTAGCCAGATTTTTTTTTTTTTTTTTTTTTGTATTTCTGGCTTGGCATCAAATAAGACACAGAACTGAAACAACACTGCCAGTATTACATAAAAGCCTAATTATCTAAATGTAATGTATGTCATTGCTTATTCCATTTCATTTGGTTTACTTCTAATTAAAATGGCAAGCGTGTAAGTTTAATTCCATAAAAAGAAATTGGAGCAGGATGCAAAGTAATGTAGTCTTGGGTGCAGAACTGCTCCTGAGGATCTGGAGTGACTGTGTTAGCTAATAATGGGACATATGGATATGAATATTAATGTAAACATGCTCTGAATGAAATGTGTTTTTTTTCCCAGAAGTGTTCAAAGGGTGAACTATTCCTACTATAGCTGATGAGTAGTAGACGTGTGTGTGCACAGAAACGTGAATGTACGATCGACAGATTTATGTTGTGGGGTGAAGTGATTCCTCAAGTAATTCGAGAACCGCAATTACAAAAAATAATTGAGGATTTGTTTTCTGCTTCGAGGAATCGTTACGCGCTTATGTCACTAACGAGCTTACGTCACACACGCAGAAGAAGCGGTTGTTTAGTTGAGGGAAAATCTTAAAACCAGTTGAAAAATTGCTAAAATTTGCATTTTGCACATTTGGATCTTAATGAGGTTTTAAGTAGAGCTACAATATGCAAAAGTAAGAAGGGGGAGCGAAGATCATTAAGATCCAAATGTACAAAATGCAAATTCTAGCAATTTTTCAACTGGTCTTAAGATTTTGATCAGGAGTGTATAGGATGATTACTTATCTATTTATCAGTGCTCATGTGAAACTTTATCAAAATGTGACCATGCAAAATACACAGTTGTGATCCGGAATTACTATAAAATTCATCAAGCAATTAATTATGTTCAGTATTTCAAGGTAATTCAGATAAAAAGATGTATGTTTTTTAAGTGTGCAGGAGTAGTGGGTACACGGCTTCAGGTCAAATGTTTGAAGGGGTACGGAAATGTAAAATGTTTGGGAACCAGCTTTGCTGTGATTATCGCCAGACTGCAAAAATGCTTGTCAAAGATGCTCTATATCACAGGCGTCAAACTCAAAGCCCGGGGGCCAGATTTGGCCCGCCATATATCATTATATGTGGTGCGTGAAAGCCTGGAAATTACGCACATCAAAAAGGCACTATATAAAATATATATTTAAAAATTATTTTATTTTATTAGTTATTACGAATATTTATTTTAGTGTCTGCTACATATATAAATGGAGCTCCTTATTTTTTGTTGTCAAACGTTATTTAACAGAATCATACAATAGCTATATACTCAAGGTTCCGCTTGGCACCTTAACGTCTGATTTCAGTGTAAGGAAGAAAATAAATAGGTAGGCAGGTAAATAATCAAATGTGTGATAATATCATGAGACGATTATACATTTACAGTGTTCCCTCGTTTAGGGGATAGGTTCCCAAAATAGCCCGCATTAAGTGAAATCCGCAAAGTAGCCAACTTTATTTTTGTACAATTATTATATATGTTTTAAGGCTGTAAAACCCCTCACCATACTCTTTATACACTTTTCTCGGACTTTTCACACATTTCTCTCTTGTTTAAGCACTCTAACTTCAAACCTTCGTTTGAATTTTAATGCTCAACCTGCAAGGTTGGACACAAGAAATTAAGTGAGTCACGCGTATTTCACTTCTCTGACCGTGCCTCTTCGTTCTGGCGTCGCTCTGCTGAAGCATTTTTGTATCCTTGTTGAAAGATATTGTTGCTGTATCCTCGTCCTCCTCCTGCTCCAACCGAAGATTCATTTACAGTATTCCGTAATGGTGCCCACAGCCGCGTAACGTCTACCTTCCTTCGGCATGTTCACAAGTCCAACTCTTTGTGTGGTTGTTAGCATCTTCCTCTGCCTTTTGGGTTTCGTGGACATTGTGGGTTTTGTCAGGGAGCAAACGTGCCAACATACAGAGTTCAGAGTCTCTCGGTCTGACAACAGGAAACACATTCAGCACGATTCAGCGCGAAGGAGATTGATTGACAATGGTCTACAGCCAATCAGGATGCAGAAGACAATGGGCGGGTTCTCCCTTAGCAAATAAGGACGCAGAACACAATGCTGGTTTCTTCCTTAGCCAATCAGGACGCAGACCACAATGCGTGTTCATACACTATAAAAAAGCACTAAAAAACCTCTCGCAAAAAAGCGAGTCCACGAAAGGTGAACCGCGATGGAGCGAGGGAACACTATATATGGTTTCACAGATACAGGCGGTCCTCTGAGGGCAACCATAACTGCGATGTGGCCCACGGTATAAAAGCCTTTGACGCCCCTGCTCTATATGACAGGAGTACACTGATGTTTTAGGAATCTTCTGCAAAAATGTCATTTCCTTCAAGTTTTGAACTGAATTTGTGGTCCGGACTGATGCCAATTTAAAGACCAGATTTGGCCCATGGGCCACAAGTTGAATAGCACTACTTTTACTGAAATAAATCAAGCTGACTTTACATTAGACATATGTTAAAATTGTTGCTAATCATTTAGTCGCAATCACTCTTTGAGTAACATCATCCATCAATTACAGACACACACACACACACACACACACACACTCATTGACCGAGCAGGATGTGACAGTTGATTTCTAGCAGGACAGCTTGCCCCCTGTGCCACGGCCCGTGTCCTGCTTAGTTCTGTTTAATATTGCAACAGAGGAGGTCAAACATGAAGAGAAGATGGATGGATGAGCTGATGGATGAGAGGAAGAGGTGGGACTGCAATGACTAATGGGCTTGTAAAGCCTTCCTATGGTAGCTCATTTCTTCTAGAGGGCTGAACAGGAGTGATCAATAGATAGATGGGGTGGAAATCACAAAAGAAGACATTTCCAAAATAAATCAGTCTCACAAAGATCTCATCTGTCCCACAAAAATCTACTAATCTCCAACTCACCCAGGGGAGTTTCGCCGGAATGTCAAAGATCCTCACAGATTTTTGTCTTTTGGGAAATCTTGCCCTGCACTTTTTTCGTCTGAGGAGGCATGCGGCTTAGTCTAAACTCTTTTAAATTTAACATGCCTCCATTATTCATGGCCTCCGTGAAGGTGGAGCATTGCCGGGAGAAGACAGGAAGTCATCTGCTAAACCTTGCGCTGCCGTAATAGCCCATTGCTAACCCACTTGGTACTGTATTGTACCTATGATTACTATTGTTCTTTTTACACTTGTGTGACATTTAAGAATGTTATAAAGTTAGAAGTGAGAGAGATGCCTGCAATGTTACTGATGAAACCGCAAATTACGATTTGTCATTAAAAACTGAGTCTTTTTATTATTTTCATGTCTTACTCATAATGGTGGTTAACTTTTACATTTGTGTGACGCTGATCAAATGAGGAACAAGAGGCGCTTGTGCATTACGCCTAATACTAATATGTGTTTAACTTCTTTTTACACTTGTATGACAGTTCCTGTCAATTGTCCAGGTTAATGTAATGCCAACTTTTCATAGAGATTCCCATGAGCGCGTGTCCCTTCATGGATCATGTATTAGATTTAGTCTTACAAGATTCTTGCCGTTGTCCCACATCCTTTTCCAGTTTGACTGGTGAGCAGGACACTTCATCTCCCAGTGCATTAACCTTGTTAGAATTTGGTCAGTTCAGCATTGAGAAGGAGCCAGCGTTGGCCTACTTTCAGATGAGAGATGCCAAGACACACTGTCACTGTGAGGGCCAAGATGCCTGCGACCCAGTGATTTTGGCCTCGCTTCCATTTTTCATCATCATTTTCAGCTTAACCTTAACCTGAACTCCCCTTAGCTCACTCCTAGTAATTATTCCCCTTTTAAAGAACGGCTCATCTCCAAATCTGACATGATCAGCAACACGTGGGCATTCAAAGCTTTAGTGTTGTGCTAGCTGGCGTGAAGGTTGGTTGATAATGACATTTTCATTGGGTGAATAGCTCGACCTCCCGAGTGGAGTTGCAGGCAGGACACTATCACGCCATAACTGCTCCCGAACTGATGCATTTGGTCTATTTGGCCCAAATTGAGGTCACCGTCAGTTCAAATTGGCCATCAATGTACTCGTCGGTCAGTGGGCTGTGCCAGGGGACGTGCTGTGATACAGCCAGCAGGCCACTGTGGAGGATTAAATGATCATCTTCAAGGTGGTGAATGGCATTAGGCCATACGCCAGTGCCTATTTAGACAACTCACCTTTCGACTGGAATGACAACAAACTAGCAATACTCCAATCAGGGTTTTATGCTCCCAATTCTGATATCGATTATTCATGAGTGAAATCGGCCGATGCCGATCATATAGATTAAGTGTACATTTTAAAATTTATTTATGATGAGTGCTATTGGCCTGCGGTGCCGTGTAAGGGGGAAAGGTTAGGACAATTGCAAGGTCCCCTGAGTGCCAGGGGGCCCAAAAAAAAGGTAATTATTAAAAAAAATACTTACAAACAAAACATATACAGCGCGCTGCTGCACAGTGGCGGAGCTACGCGGTGGCCGTAGCCACCCCACTAGCCATCTAGACATTTCAGGTATCAACTTATTGCCACCCCTATGTGAATAATGGTCTCACCAGGGCCACCCCAATGACAAAGAGTGCTAGGCCTACATGAAAATGATGACACTTGATTTTCTTCTGTGGGCTTTTTGATGATCCAAAAAATGTAAATGGCTACTCTGTTGACTTTTAAAACAAATGTCACAGCCTAAGCCTAATGGCAAGTATTTCTCAGATGTTTTACAATGTTGTACATTGTTGTTTACAGCCACGTTGGGGAGCTAGTTGCTGATGCTATATCTATTATTATTATCTATTATTACTATCTATTATTATCTGTTATCTTCACAACAGATATGTGTTAATTCCATGACAGGAGATACGTCATGTTACACATATCGTTATCGGCTGATATCGGTATCGGAAAATGACAATATCGGCATATTGGTTATCGGCAAAAAAGCCAATATCGGACATCTCTAGTATAAAATAATTACTTTATACTACATCAGCTCATACATGTTTTGAAATTGTCCAACAATAATAACAATAATATTAATATTCTGAAAGCTATTATTTACTGTTACATTTTTTGTTAAGTGTAAATTTGTATCAAAGTAATAATGTTGAACTTTGATCTTGATATTTATTTATGTGGGCGATGTTAGCCAATGAGCTCTGTGGAAGAGAGTGTGTGTTGCAAAGGACAGCCCAAAGTGATGGTGAAGACAGGAGCAACCCAACATCAGCTGCATAACTGAACACTCTGGATTTGAACCCGTGTCTCAACACCAACGTCTTGGCAACAGCATACAATGCTTACTGTCAACACTACCGATGTGATGTAGGCAATGGGTAAGTGTTATCTCATATATATGTAAACACAGTACACTAGGTCCCCAACTTACGAACACCCGACTAGCGAACACTCGCGGATACGAACACAAGCCGACTTGTCTATACAGTAGTACCTCGCATAACATAAACCTCCTTTTACATGAATTCCACTGAACATAAAGAATTTATGTAAAGTTTTTGCATCGTATTACAGAAGAAATTCCATATAACATAAAGCGTCAAGTCAGTGCAGGTCTTTTTTTTTTTTAATCAACTTTATTAATGCCTCAAGTCGGTGCAAGTTCAGACTAACACTTGGTCATTGGCTGATTTTCGGGGCACCGCCTCTGCTCTCATCTCATTGGCTGATTATCGGGGCACCACCTACGCTCTCATCTCATTGGCTGAGTTATACAACACGTACGTGAGTTTGTGTGAGAGACAGGCTTGTCCCTTCTAACTCCTTCTTCTTCGTAGTCCCCCTGAAAATAACTTAAGCAATTAAGTTACAAATAAAAATTTTGCACACAGCATTATCGTGTAGTGCGTGTGCGTTTGTCATGTTTTTTGTTTTTCAGTTTTATTCATTTACAGTAATGATATTTATTACCTTATTTTATATTGTGATGTTACTCTACTATGTTTATGCTAACGATTTCTTATATTTTCCCACCATATTTGGTGGACTTTGAATAGTTTGAAGTGCCAAAGGGGTGAGTTTGGGAAGATCTTGGAACGGATTAGGCTATTTACATGTATTTTACGCTTCGTATAACATAAAAACTCTATAACATAAAGGTTCTCGGAACGAATTATTCACGTTGTAGGGGCGTCTACTGTATTTTATTTTATTTTACCTTGTAGTCAGTCGCTCAATCAGTATTTATACTGCTACTGTACATGCTTGACCAGTAGAGGGCACTGTGACACTGCCGCCTTAGAGCTAATGAGACCAACAGAGGAAGAGTTATACGCTGGGGAGATACGGTGTAAAGCTAAATGGAAAGCTAAATTATACAACCCGGACAGAGCGTGTGATTAAAGTTTATGAAGAGTTAATAAGCCTGCTTAATTCTACACCACCCATAAAACACTACCTCTTTTAGAAGAGTCTAACGACGAAAACGACTTGTCCTTTTTTTCAATATCTCCTCCTCCAACTCCTCCACAACGACATATGCTCGACCACTCCTCTTCAAAGGTAAATAACATTTATCATTACGTATTATTATATCACTTTTATTATTGTTTTTTTCATTAATTACCCTCGTTTAATATTACTACTGCATCCAAACTCATATTTATATACATACACATATAGTGTATATATATACACGTACATGTAGTACCTATACCATTGGTAATATTACCTTTTCCCGGACTTAAGAACGATTCGACTTAAGAACGGTCATCTGGAACCAATTGTGTTCGTTAGTTGGGGACTTAGTGTATATTCATAACAGTACCTGAAATACAGTATACCTGTGAGTATTCTCATTCATCCAAGTCATTGTATTCTCAGGGCATTCAATCGATGGCATCCTTAACACTCCAGTAGTGATCGATTGAATGCCCTGAGAGTACCTGAAATAGGTAAATTTTCTTTTTATTAATTTTGTCAATTTAAATCTGCAAAAGACGTTAGTCTCAATCGCATTTTACTTCAAGGCATATAATGTACAATAAAATAACATGTCATTAACATTTCATTTCAGCTGGAAGAGGTACCCTGCCTACAGACAGTTTATCCGCTGGTGTTAGCAGTACCTTGGCTGACACGTCCGCGTGCCACTCCCCTCATGTGCTGTAGCTGCAATCAGGAGGAATTTTTTTTCCAGTCGATCATGTGGGATTTACCAATGATCCCATTGTTTGAGCAAAATATTTGCTATTTGTCACAGATATTTTTGTGGCTCTTACTAAAGACAACATATATTATTTGTGTTTATACTAGTTTTTATTTTCCATTCATGAAAAGATTTACAGCATCTTTTTGGACAGCATGCAGCATTCAGTGGAAAGTGCGCATGTTGAACACACAACAGGTCCTTGAAGTCGTCTCCATCTTAGTCCTTGCTGCAACAAACGTCTTTAACACCATAAGTTCCTTCACATAGTCTGCAATACATCGCATGAAAAACACGTTAACATGGTTCTACCAATGAATGCTTAGGTATACATACCAACTTTCTTACTTACCAAAACTTTCCTGACAATGTAGTCATCTTTCCTGTATTTGGGAAAATGTACACTGTACACCTGTTTGCCATCCGTGTTACCTAGGTTGCAGCATCTCTGTATACATCTTCAAGCTGTTTTGAGTAAACGACATCCACTGACATTGTGTCGTGATGAGTAGTCATTAACATATTGTGCATTGTTACAAACATGTATACATTTGTTTTTCAACACCTACACAATAAGTGTTGAAGCACTGTCAGTTTGCAAAGCCGGAGCTGTATCCACTTGTTGGCAAAGCAGTTCATTGAACATCTGATATAACACACAAAAAGGCATTAATAATAATAAACAGGAATGTTGTTTTACTGTCTGTGATTGCACAGAGATGTATGTAGACCATAAGTTACACGACTCGTGAGCAGTGACTGAGGAAAACAATGACTGTTTAGCTTGTATGCTAGCAGTGAAATTTGACATGAAAACACATACTCTTCTAAGAATGGTAGAATATTTCTAGCACAAAAATGTGGATTTACTTACTTACGTCACCCTTTCGCACACTTTTCCATGGTTGGCGTCTTCTGGGTTTTTGACTTTTGACTGTATTGCCGACTGCATCTGTGGTTGTGTTGCCTGGTCCATTTATCGCGGCGTATTGGGTCTTTTGGAAAGGTGAACAAGCTTACTCCTTTTGCTCGCGTGTTTGAGCAGAAGCCTGCCTCATAATGCTCAGGATATTATATAAAAAAATATGCATAACAACAGAAATTCAACAAAGAACGAGCCACCACAACGCAGACGCAATAGCGGCGGCGTCCTGGAGCTGAAGTCACTTCCGCATTCTGCTACAGAATACGGGAAAAGACTGTCTTTAGTGAAGAAACCTGTACAAAAGACAAGATTTGAGCATGCATCTAACATACACTACCGACCAAAAGTTTTAGAACGCCCCAATTTTTCCAGTTATTTATTGAAATTCAAGTTGTTCAAGTCCAATGAATAGCTTGAAATTTTACAAGTTTAAGTGGCAAAAAAAAAGGTAAGGTTACCCAAAACTGCAAAATAATGTGTATTTCAGGGACCACAAAATGTGTCAACAATTTAAAGCTGTTCTGCTGAAATGGAGGCTGATCAAGCCTTGGCAGTTGGTGCAACTATTTCCTACAAGTGTTCCAAGTTCTGGAGTACTTACTACATTCTATGTCTGCATAAAAACAGTGTTCGGAAGACACTGTGGTACTGTACCCTCGTGCACATCAATTGAACAGCCTTGTACTGGAGAAAGTCATCTGTTTCCACAAAAGTGGCAAGAAAAAAGGGAAGGGAAGCGAGACAGACCATCTTAACACTGAAAATGTAGGTTTTTCCTGTAGAGAAATTGACCGGTAGTGTAGCAAATATCCCTTTCAGTGTATTTTTTCACTGAGAAAATAATAAGATTAACACTTTAAAGTAAAGCTTTTTAACGTGCTACCCCGGCGAAATATTTTTTGTGGCATGTTTTGCAGGGTGCAAAATTTATATCAATCTCACAAACGGCAGGTAAGTGCCGCACGATGTCTTTGGTCCGAGTAGCATTCATATTTGAGCTCAAGTGAACCAAACCCTACCAGAGATCACATGCCAAGACCAATCTCTCAAGCGGCCTTGGTCCACTTGTTCGGTGCACACGTGGGTTTGGATGATCGCAACCAAACGGACGGTACTAACACACAAAACGACAAGGGTGGATGCACCCTTGGTCCAAAATGACTGCAATAAACAAAGAGAAATGGCAAATATGTAAGAGAAAATGTATTGGAAGTGCTTTTTCTTGCTCCGGGTGTGTGTGTGAGAGAGAGACGCTCTAGAAAAGTATTTTTTAGAAGCTTTTTGTGACGTTGGTCCATATAGCAGAATGTAACAATGACCTACATATTCAACCCAGCAGATGACATTTTAGTCTGGAATATTTGAGTTATGTCACGTAATTAAGTCCTTACTTTCTTTACTACACAGCCATTGGTCCCATGACATAAATACCAGTGTGACGGCTAAGCAAACCTCACCAAACTGTGCGTGAAGAACCTTTTTTTTCTTGGTCTGTACCAGAATAGCGACCCATAAGTGTGAATACAGCCTGAGTCATCACATTTGCATTGATTATACATATGCAGCAAAGCAATATTGCTGATAATGGATGCATCATCATCATATTCCTCAGTGCAATCAATGCACTTCCGAGGTTTAAGTGTGCACAGTTGTACTCATGTTTTTTCTGTAATTGATGTATCCAGGAAGAGCCCCAATCTGGTCTAGTAATTGAAGGCCTTAAGGGAGTAAAAGCCTCCTATGTTGTTTTGATTCATGCCAACCTGAGAGCAGCAAACATTTCAAACAAACAATCACAGGACATGAGTGGGCAGATCAGAAAGAGGAAAAACAACAATACAAGAGGGGAAATGTGCTGATCTTCTCTTGTTCGCTCTCTCTCTTTCTCTTTCAGTATGCTGGTTGATTCTGCACAGGAAACGGACTCCCACGCCATTCTGCCTGGCCTATTTATCACATTGATCAGCTCATAAAGAAGAAGGCGGCTATGCAAGTAAAATGCATACACAAGATTGAAACCTGTTCTCTTGAGAAGTTGGGAAATTAGAATTACATTGTGGTGGCAAAATACAGCACTTTTTCAGCACTGAATGTCTGCCATATTTGGCAATAGTGACAGAGACATTGTGACACTCATTTTTCTATCCAATAATTTACTGTAGTCCCCGAACTTTAAGTGTAATTTCTCACTATATGTGCTTGACTGATGCGCTGAATGATTTTTCATAGTATCCAGTTGGGAAACAGCTTATTTACTCTCCACTGTGAGAATATCCAGAGTACAAAAGTAAAATAAAATAATTATGGCTCCACAAAATCAGTCTTCAATGTAGAACTCATACACATGCCATTTAAACAGTATTATCTATGATATACAGTAGTGTGAAAAAGTGTTTGCCTCCTTCTTGATTTTTATTTTTAATGTTTTGCATGTTTGTCACACTTAAATGTTTCAGATCATCAAACAAATTTAAATATTTGTTAATCAATGACAACACAACTGAACACAAAATGCAGTTTTTAAATGAAACATTTTATTATTCCATCCATCCATCTTCTACCGCTTATCCCAGGTTGGTTTGCGGCGGCAGCAGTCTAAGCAGGGAAGCCCAGATTTCCCTCTCCCCAGGGGCCCACTCATACATGTCATTTTGGCCCACTCATCTTTGCAGAATTGTTGTAATTCAGCCACATTTTTTGAACATGAACCGTCTTTTTAAAGGAAAACTGCACTTTAAAAAAAAAATGTTGCTCTTTGTCCACAATCCTTATGTGAATACATATGTCTTTCTCTTTTCCTTGCATTCTACACGTATACAAACAGATGAAAACAGACCGCTCATTACTGCACGTATGGGAACCACTTACTGTATTCCGCTGACACCACTGCTGCTGTGTGTTTATTTCTGAGTTTGGAAAAGATAATGCTAGGTGTAGGCGTTCGTTTCTATATTGCTATTTGAAATCAATGTGCCGAGGAAGGAAGTTATGGTAATGTTCAAAATGGCCAAAATATGCAAAATGCTGTATTACATGTTATCATGAATGTACCTGTTACTACATGGTCACAGCATGTATGTAAAACCATAAAACCTAGTTGGAGGTTTTTGGAGGTGTTTTAATAGCGGTCTTTGTAGGTAGCATAGGTGGATCCCATTACATGCAGTAATGAGGTGTCTCTTTTTATCTGTTTTTATATCTTTCGAACACACAGAAAAGAGAAAGACATGCGTGTTCATGTCTCACATAAGGATTTTGAAACCATCCTTCCATTTTCTATACCGCTTCTCCTCATTAGGATCGCAGTGGTATGCTGGAGCCTATTCCAGCTGACTTCGGGCGACAGGCGGGGTACACCCTGGACTAGTCGCCAGCCAATCGCAGGGCACATATAGAGAAACAACCATTCACACTCACATTCATACCTATGGACAATTTAGAGTCACCAATTAACCTAACATGCATGTTTTTGGGAAACCGGAGTACCCGGAGAAAACCCCCCCACACACGGGGAGAACATGCAAACTCCACACAGAAATGCCCAACGGAGATTTGAACCCAGATCTTCCCGATCTCCAGACTGTGACTGTGTGGCCAACATGCTAACCACAAGACCACTGTGCGGCCAGGATTGTGAATGATGAGCAAAATTTAAGGCCACAGCATCTCAATAGGATTCAGGTCAGGACTTTGACCAGGCCACTCCAAAGTCTTCATTTTCTTTTCTTCAGCCATTCAAAGGTGGACTTGCTGATGTCTTTTGGATCATTGTCCTGCTGCAGAACCCAAGTTTGTTGGTAGACAGCAGAATTCATAGTTCCATTTATCACAGCAAGTCTTTCAGGTCCTGAAGCATCAAAACAGCCCCAGACCATCACACTACCACCACCATATTTTTACTGTTGGTATGATGTTCTTTTTCTGAAATGCGACATCACTTTTACGCCAGATGTAATGGGACACACACCTTCTAACTTTTGTTCAACAAGTTCAGCTTTTGTCTCGTCAGACCACGCAGTATTTCCCCAAAGTTCTTGGGGATCATCAAGATGTTTTCCGGTAAAATTGAGACGAGCCTTAATGTTCTTAATGTTCAGCAGTGTTTTTTGTCTTGAAACTCTGCCATGCAGTCTGTTTTTGCCCAGTGTCTTTCTTATGTTGGAGTCATGAACACTGACCTTAACTGAGGCAACTGAGGACTGCAGTTCTTTGGATGTTGTTGTGGGGTCTTTTGTGACCTCTTGGATGATCCGTCGCTGTGCTCTTGGGGTAATTTTGGTTGGCTGGCCGCTCCTGGGAAGGTTTACCACTATTCCATGCTTTCGCCATTTCTGGATAACGGCTCTCACTGTGGTTCGCTGGAGTCCCAAAGCTTTAAAAATCACTTTATTACCTTATCCAGACTGACAGATCTCAATTAATCTCAGTTATGTTTTAACAGAGGTGACAATCTTTTTTTTTCACACCGGGCAATGTAGGTATGTATTTTTTTCCCGCTTAATAATAAAAAGTTTCATTTAAAATTGACGCTTTGTGTTCAGTTGTGTTGTCACTGACTAATATTTAAATTTGTTTGATGATCTGAAACATTTAAGTGTTACAAACATGCAAAAAAATAAGAAATCAGGAAGGGGCAGGCACTTTTTCACACCACTGTATTGTATGTTTTTCATTTACAAGCTTTTCCTGCTGAGGTTATGTGATAACACATAATGAAGGGAAACAATTATTTCCACAACATTTTCATCATATTTCTTCAAATAATCATTTCCACTGAAATAGTCGCCATTTATTTTCAAATTTGAGCGCAGATGATGACATCATAGAGCTAGATCTAGGAATAATTTCATGTTCTGTTATATTATACAAACTAGCCTGCTGCTCTTTGGTCGCATCCTCCATAAAATACACACAAAGACACATGCATGCAAATATGAAACAATCTCCAGGAGGCACCTCCATAAATCTAAACACCATCTAACATTATGATAATAGAATTGCCTTACAGCCATTTGTAAATGTCACGCATCGCCTTCCCTCCTGTTTCACAGCTATTCCCCCCTGTCCGTGCAGGCGTTAACACTTAATGCAGACTCAGCTCTCTTGTAAACTGTAATCCAAGCACACCAAACAAGGAGAGAAAATGTCACCTGCCCTCCGAACAGTAATCCCATCGACCTGGAATTCATCCCTCAAAATAGCAATACAGCGTGAAGGGCGGGTTCATAACTCTGTTTCACATCACGCTGCATGTATGAGCTGAGGTTGGATGGATGATTGAAATTTGCATTTCATCAGCATAACACAGTAATGGTGCTGCATTCTTTACACTCTAGAATATCAGTGGCTACAAGGGAGCTCCCTCTCTTACTTTTTTTTTGGTAGCGTGCATAATCTCACCAATGTATTCCCACACTGTCTCCGTTCTGTGGATGTAGGGATGGAGAATCCAAACAGCAGCCCTAATTAACTGCAACAAGGAGCTCCTTTGACTGTAGAATACTGATTTAGCCACACACACACACACACACACAGACACACACTATATCTTGTTTCTACCAGAATTCAATTTGATTTGTTCGGTTATTGTAATAAAAATAATGTGCCGTAACTCCCTACTGACTTTGAAATATAGTGTTTTCATATCTGTCTTGTTTGTAAAGCGTGTTTACTGGCATGCTCCTATCATGATTCAGTCCTGTTGATGCGGTCATGGAAACACCTAGACTAGCGTTAGAGATGTAACGGTACATGTATTTGCAATCTGATTGTGCCAAAGAGAAGCCAAAGCTTGAAAACCCTTTTCTGTCATTTAGGAACACTTCACCTTCCCTGACAAATACGTATAGCAGTATAGATTTACTGCTCACTGAAAATGACTCAATACACAGACATTGTGTAAATAGCTGGCAACGCAAGTGAATACACCTCAATTAGTAAAAAGTGACAATTTAATTGTACCAGTCGATATTATAACTGATATTATCATGTATGCCATGTTTGTGGAATATGATGCACACCCCACCCTCTTGTCAGCATAGGGATTCCCAACAATAAAATCTCCTTTAAACTACAGCACACCTCTCTTCTAGAGTTACTTGCATGACCCCTGAACCTAAAAAATGAGGTTGAAGTTTTATTTACAAATTGTTTAAATAGATAACACCCCCACTAACCACGAGGGTGCCAACCGAAGCCTGTTTCAGTCGCATGGATGCTCAAAACAATTCAAACAGCAGCACAAACAGTAGGTGTTCCCCAATATAATGAGTGAGTGAGTGCGCGTGTGTGTGCGTGTGCGTGTGTGTGTGTGTGCATGCCTACCGCACAGCAACTGCATCCAGGCGCAGGTCTTGTACACGGTGGAGGTGTTGCAGAAGAAGAAGAGCGCCATGCAGGCGATGCAGCCGATGATGAGCACCATGGAGAGCAGCACAAAAACCGAGGCCGCCTTGAATGCTCCGGACGGTATGGAGCTGAAGTCAGAGAAGCTGCCCACGCAGGTGAGCTCCCGGCTGGACGACGGCCCGGTGCCCACGCAGTAGTGGAAGAGGCCGAAGTAGCCGGCCTGCTGCGTGTTGACGCTGTCGCCGATCCAGTAGGGCTGGATGAAGACCACCACGTTGACGATGGCGAAGCAGATGGTGAAGATGGCCCACAGCACCCCGACGGCCCGCGGGTTGTAGTTGTAGTTGTAGTTGCCGTGGTAGATCTTGGAGGCTTCTTGGGAAGGCAACATGTTTGTTCCTCTTGCTTTAAATAAAGAAGAATAAAATCTCTTCTGTTTTTATTACACCCCCGTCCTCTGCATCTGCACACTCTCCCAAGAAAAGGACATGAAATCCACGCTCTTGTTCAGCACGAGAGGCCTTGCATTAGGAAGAAATGAACGCTACATTGAAGAAATCATAGCCTACCTATAGTACTAATGAATAATTCACCACGACAAGTGATTCAACATTGCTCCTTTTCCTTGGGGCTACACCATGAATTATTTAAAAAAGAAAAAAGATTTTCTTTATTTCACAGTAGATGCTTTCATTTAAAGCTGGCAGAAGTGTTGTCATGATGTCCTTATGGATGGATGGAGAGATGGATGGGAGGTCTTTTTTTTTTTTACCTTCCCTTGCATCCGAGGGGTTTCCCCCCGTCTGTCTCGCCGAGATGTCCACGCAGGATGTGCAAAAGAAGCGATGCAAAAGAAGAAGTGGGAGGCAGGAAACCGAGAACAGATGCAATCCGCGTCAAATGAGAGCAGTCCTTTCTTGCACATCCACAATTTTCCACCGCCTCACCGCTACCATCACCATGCTCCTCGTCGTCAAAGAGCCTTTATCCACACAATGTCTAACCCCCCTCACACCTCTGTTGTCTTTTTTGTCCTCCTCTCTATCTATCTTTCTCTCTCCCCCGTCCTCCTCCTCCCGCTCCTCTGCGCGCACCCCGGGAAGATGCTGATGTTTGTACTGATGACAGCGAGGGGGCGCGTTCATGTGCGCAGCCACGGCTGGGAGTGGGTGGGTTGGCGCGGAGGTTTGCGTCAAAGCGCGCCACCGCTGGTTTAATTTTGAATCCAAATCGGAGGTTTGTCGGAGGGTTGGACTATTAACTATCAGGTGGCGACATTTTTCCCCTCTCAGAGACAGCTGATGGTTCTAAAAGTCCTGTTTACCAAACTGCATTATTTAATCTCAGCATTCAATACTGTACAACTCAAATATTTCGTTTTTTCTCGTGTGCTAAAACACAGTTTGGATAACCTCCTTTATGCCAAGTTAAATGGTAAAAAAAAAAATAAAAAATACGGTGGACATGCTATGCTAAAAATGCTATCTGAAGAAATAACAACACAATCTTCTGTGAATTGAGATTGCTTTGGAGTTAGCACGCAAGCCACAATAATATAACTTCAAACACTGCTAATGGGGTTTTCCCTTGTCCCTCAATGGTGTGCTGGCCAAAATGTAGCTTTGATGACACAGTTTATAGGTACTTTTAGTAAGCCATACTGGGAACACCTGTGATTGGCTGGCGACCAGTCCAGGCTCCAGCATACCCACAACCCTAGTGAGGATAAGCGGCATAGAAGATAGATGGATGGATACTGGGAACACACCATTTTGCGTGTCTGTATTTTTAATGTTAATGAGCTGTGTTTGTCTGTCTCTGACAGTTTGTAGCTCCAAGTGGTGCTATTATGCACTTGATCCACTTTTTACACATACTGTACAATAGAACCAAGTTTTTTTTAACGGAAATCATTGATAAAAATTTATTGGTTTTCGTATCCAGTCTCGGTTATCATACGGCTAAACAGTGCACCTAACAAACTAGTCCACGGAATTGATTTCCCAAAACAAAGCATCCACACAGTTGGAACACTATTGATAGATTCCGGCCAGGGAATCCTTTAATCATCTTAATTGTGCGTGTGTGTGTGTGTGGTTTATTTGTTCATAGAATGCACACAGAACAATGTACATCTCTGCATCTGTCGCCTTTCTTCCTCCTTTCAAGAACAGTGCACCAGGCCCTGATGAGCACAGCATTGAGCATTCAAGCACACTGATTAGAGGAATTTGTGTTTTTTTTTTAAATTAAATAGCATCTGTTACAATAGAATTGTAATGTACGCTATTTTCTGACACCCTTATTTTGTTAGCTCGGTCAGACTGGCTGTAGCATGCAACATTTTTTATTGTGAAGGCCTAACGTGTGTTGTTGCTTGTTTAGGCTCTTGACGGGTTGCTATATGTGACGCTGAGACAAAACTGTGAGAAAATAAAAGCGCATTTTGAATCTGTGGCTCCCATCCTTAGTTTATGCTGTGCTTGCACAACGTCAGCGGTCATTTAAAGTGTTACTGTAATGTAAATGTTACTTACTTAACACAGGTTGCAGAGGGAATTGTTTAAGGGAGACACATGACAGAAAGTGTGTAAGGATTATTGTACCTGCTGCGGAAGCTTACAATAATGTTCAAGTGAGTATACAACGTGCACTCTTTGAAGTTAAGTTTGTAACTAGGGTGAAACAGCATCCACGTGGCTCTTCCATCCTTCCAACATTGCTTTCCTGTTTGTGTTAATATTTTTGGGTGTCCAGAACAGATTAATTGGAATTACAATATTTCCTATGGGAAAAATTGATCTGTTTTTTGTCTAAGCTTTTGGAATGGATTAATGACAAAAACCGAGGTTCCACTTTACACTGTAATTTTGCAGTTGTTCAGCGTAACAGATATTACATAGAAACGTACAGCTCTCATGTTTGTAACTTACTAACTGGTGGATGTGGCATGTAGCTTGTTTGTTTTTTATTTCTTTTTTGTTTGGTGGGCGTACCATGGACGGGCGGTGCATTTGGTACCTGGGTCTTCAGTGGGGACTTAACCGACTGAATCCAGTATTACATAGAAACGTACAGCTCTCGTGTTTGTAACTTACTAACTGGTGGATGTGGCATGTAGCTTGTTTGTTTTTTATTTCTTTTTTGTTTGGTGGGCGTACCATGGACGGGCGGTGCATTTGGTACCTGGGTCTTCAGTGGGGACTTAACCGACTGAATCCACCTCTTAATGCCACCACTATCACAAACCATCAATAACATACAAAGACACAGTATAACATGGGGTGGCATTAGGCAAGGCGAGGCAAGTTTATTTATAAGCACAATTCATACACAAGGTAATTCAAAGTGCTTTACAGAAAAGAAGGGTAAAATCACTTCATAAAATCATTCCATAAAACCATAAAATCATTCTAAAATCATTACATTAAATTCCATAAATCATTCCACAAAACAATCAAAAAAAAGAAATGAAGAGTGCAGATACAATACTGTCAGTTGTCATATGCACAGTTGAATAGAAGTGTTTTCAGCCTGGATTTGACTATTGCCAAAGTTGAGGATTGTCGCACGTCTTCTGGAAGACGGTTCCAGATTTTGGCAGCATAAAACTGAAATGCAGCCTCACCGTGCTTAGTCCTGACTCTGGGCACCCGCAGGAGAGCCGTCCCTGAGCTTTTCAGAGCCTGAGATGGTTCATGTGGCTCTAAAATGTCAGAGATGTACTTTGGCACAGGACCATGAAAAAACACCAGAGCTGAGCAACAGGAAGCCAGTGCAAAGACCTGAGTACTGGATAATATGGTAATATGGTAATATTTCCTGGTTCTAGTCAGGACTCGAGAAGCAGCATTCTGGATGCACTGCAGCTGTTTTATTGCTGGTTTAATGATCCCGGTGAGAAGAACGTTACAGTAGTCCAGCCTGCCGGAGACAAAGGCATGAATTAGTCTCTCTAAATCTGGTTTAGACACTATTCCCTTGATTTTGGCAATGTTTTTAGATGGTATAAAGCTGATGATGTTTTTGATTTAATGTGGCTGTTAAAGATCAGATGCAAGACCATTATTACCCCTAGATTTCTGACCTGATGATTAGGTTTTAGAGAAAGAGTCTTAAGGTTGCTAATAACACTTTCTCTCTGTTTCTGTGGGCCAAAGACAATGATTTCAGTTTTGTCTGAGTTTAGCTGGAGAAAGTTGTTTTGCATCCACACGCTGATCTGTTTGATGCAGTGACAAAGTAAATCTGCAGGACCATGTTCACCGGCCGTCAGTGACACGTAGATCTGAGTGTCGTCTGCGTAGTTGTCGTAGGACACCTTGCAGCTGCGTATTAGCTGGCCTAAAGGAAGCATGTACAGATTGAACAATAGGGCTCCCATGATTGACCCCTGGGGAACCCCACAGGTCATAGCCATTTGGTCATAGCCATTTGGTCTGAGACACAGTTACCAATTCCAACAGAGTACTCCCTGTCCTCCCGATAGGACTTGAACCAGTTTAGAACAGTACCAGAGATTCCCACCCAGTTTTCTTACCTCTGTAATAAGATCACATGGTCAGCTGTGTCAAAGGCAGCACTCATATCATTTGTCACCTTGATCAGAGTTGTCTCTCATTACAGAGAAGCATTTTGCGTATTGGCAATCTGCTCAGACGAGGGGGCTCAACAATTTCTTTATTGAAGCAAACTGGTTATAGTCAGCCGCAACCATGCCAAAACAACAGCAGCAAAATCTAGCTGTCCTCTCAACAAGCAGCTGTCCTCCTCAACCCATGCCCACACACACAGCCTGTCATGTTGGAAACCACACGCTCATCACACACTCATAAATACCAAATACATAAATACCATAATTGATACCATTATTCATAAAGCAAGACACCCAGTTAACCCTTTGAATCAACCCTTGAATCATCATTTCTGCTAGTAACTTGTAACTTAGAGCATTATGTAACTTCTCCATGTGATCTGAAATTTAGCACTCAGGCAAATGTAACAAGCGTAAAAGTAACGGCTTGCTGATAAAGGGTTAACACAAAGCCAACCCTCTACACTACAACATCATATGGCGCAGTTCTGAATCGATATTTATCTAAAAATATGATTGGTTAATAAAACAGCCCCATTGCTAATACTGTAGTGTGTATGTGACATGGACCGGCACTCCTGATTTTGAGGGCCATGGGCAGATTACATTGATATGGCAACACACAGAAGTTGAAAACCTGTTTGGACAAAGAAATCTAACATACACATACTGTGCACACACTACTGGAAGCAGTGCAGCCAAGAAACAGGCTACTAAATGAAGATAATAAATTATTGGGAATGAATTTACAATTTCAAAGAAGTGAAGTTGTAAATGTAGGTCAGTGTTTTTGACAGTAGAGAAGTTTTTGCTGGCCCAGACACACCACTGGTGTACACATGGGCGGCTCATCCAGCTAGGGGCGGGTCCACCGGCAAGGCTTCAGGGGGGCTGGGAGGGCTGCACACCCCCGGCCCGGGCCCTCTGGGTAGGCCTTATGGGAGCCAAGCCTCCTTTTTGTTTTTCTCTTGGTTTTTTGTACTTCATGTCCGTTTGATGGACTTCAACATGACAGTCATTTTGTAAGCCCCGCTATTGCGGGCATGTGCATGTTGTAAAATAATGTTATCGTGAGCGTTATTATTTGGCTTTAAAGGGCCCTGTCATTTGCCTCACCCCCGGCCCGGCTCTGATTTCTTCCAGTAGTGAGCGGGTCAGAGGCGGTATCATGTGATGTCCTTGTCCCAACTATGGTAGCCTTAAAGCAGGGGTGTCAAAACTTTTTCCAGCGAGGGCCACTTTTTGTAAAACAACACATGTAGATATTCTAAGAAGTTGTATATATTTCAAGAAAAAACTGCATCTCAGCTTTGTGATATAGGTGAAAAAATATATTATTAGTATCAACTTTGGTCTTTGCTCTTTTTTTTCCCCATTTTTGTAATGTTTTTTCTTAATTTTCCAAATATTTCAACTTTCTTCTTAAAAATCTTGTAAATTTTCATTTATTAATATTATGACTTTATTCCCATAATATTTGGACTTTATTCTCTTATTATAGATTTTTCCCCAATCAAATTTTCCGAAAAATACAACTTTATTTTGTTTAGTTTGTCATAATATTATGACTTAAAAAAAACGTATCTTTTCTTTAATATTGCAATGCTATGGTACTAAAAGGATACATTTTTTTCTCATAATATTAATATTATAATATTATATTATTAATATATCATAATATTATTGAGTTTATTGTCATAAAATTGCGCCTTTTTTTCTTGTTTTTCTTCATATTTCAACTTTCGTCTTGTAAATTTATAGCTGTTTTTTCGATTTCTGCTGTTATCTTTTCCCCCATCTATTTCAACTTTTTTCTTGTAAATTTTCTTCTCATAATTAGGACTTTATTCACGTAATGTTTTAACTTTATTCTTGTAAAATTGTAACTTTCTCTGCAACCTACCAGTAATTTCCCCCAAAATTACAACTTTATTTGTTTTGTTTGTTTCTTATAACATTACCACTTTAAAAAAATATGACTTTTTTTCTTTAATATTTAAACTTTATGTTACTAAAAATGACATAATTTTTTTCTCATAGTAGTACGGAGTTATTTTCATAAAATTAAAAACTTGTTTACCTTAATAACTGATACTGCTGCTTACTGTTTTTTTTTTATTTTCTTGTTAAATTACATTTTTAGAATGCAACGGACCAATAAAAAAAACAGCCTCAGACTGCACTTTGGACACAGCTGCCTTACAGGGTCAGAAGTTAAATACTAGATCAGATACTAGATTTAGCTGAAAAGTAAAAAAAATAGCTGTTTTGTCCCTTCTTCTTGACAGAAATGGTGTGTCAATGCTGACATGACTTGAGATTTGACAGACTTGCGAAGGAAACAAATAAATCAAAGCATATCATAGCAACCCTGAGAAATAATGCAAATACACCCTCTAGTGGGTGTCAGCGGTATTGTAACTGCTTTGAGCTCCCATATCCCATATCACTTCACTATTGTTTCTCTCGACCTTCTTGCAGAAAAAGTACACATTATTTTGAAATATGTTTGAACAAAGACAATTTACAACCTTATTTGATTTTGTCACTATACTGACTAAAGTATTGAGCCACATTTTGACTAAAAGTGAAGAAAATGGTCCAAAAAGGTCAGATATCACTGTTGTCGGACCAAAGAAAGGCCCTGCTCTACAGCCTCCGTTCTAGTTCACCTCAAAGGTGTGTGATGGGGTTGAGATCAGCGTTCTGGGCAAATGTTTCCACTCCAAACTCATCCAAGCTTTTCTTCAGGGACCTTGCTTTGTGCACTGGGAAGAGAAAAAAGCAAAGTTGGAAGCATACAATTGTCCAAAAGCTTTTGATAGATGAAAAATTAAGATTCCAGTCTGTTTTCCAACCCCTGATTGATTTATTAATTAATACAGAGGCCTTTTTAACATGCACAGCAATGTGACTACATAATTAAACAAAGAGCATCCACACAGTACATTCTGGAATATTTACTTCCTCTCTCTCTCTCTCTCTCTCTCTCTCTTTCTCTCTGTGCGTGTGTGTTCAACAGTCTTGTTGTTTTCTTGGAAGCCAGATGTTGGTGTTAACTATTGACGCCTTCATTCTTTGTCCTTTTTAAAAGCAGTGTTATCCTCTGGGGAGAGGCCCATCTGCCCTCCAGCCAGCCCAGCCAGGCAATACTAGGCCAAGACTGGCAGTTGTGTACCACAGAGAGGTAATAGACAATGACATGTAATGCTGCACATGGTGCCAAAATTTGGTATCTAAGGAAGTTTTAATGGTGCGTTCACATTTGTCTTGTTTGAAAAACAAACTCTGTTGTGTTTGCTCTACTACTACGGTTCCACTGGTCAAGTGTGAACACGATAATCCGAACCAAACAAGCAGACCAAGACTGCATGAGAGATGGATCTCAGTCCGCTTGTGAGTGAATTCTGGTGTGGTTCATTTCACTTAAACTCATTTGTGAACACTACATGAACCAATTTCATGGACCAGTCTTAAAATCACAGGAAAAAGTATGCAGAAATGACAAATATTTAAGAGACAATGTCGTTTGTCTGCTCTGCTCTGCTCTGTGTGTGACAACGATGCTCTTTGAAAGTACTGTAAAAGATAATGCTGCCTTTCGCACCACCCTTGAGGAAGAGAAAGAAGCAAAGGAGAATATTCCATTCCATTCCATTCCATTTTCCTCCGCTTATCCGGGTCCGGGTCGCGGGGGCAGCAGTCTCAGTAGGGAAGCCCAGACTTCCCGGTCCCCGACCACCTGCTCCAGCTCCACCGGGAGGACACCGAGGCGTTCCCAGGCCAGCTGTGAGACATAATCCCTCCAGCATGTCCTAGGTCTTCCCCGGGGCCTTCTCCCAGCTGGGCATGCCCGAAACACCTCACCAGGGAGGCGTCCGGGAGGCTAGATGCCCGAGCCACCTCAGCTGGCTCCTCTCGATGTGAAGGAGCAGCGGCTCTACTCTGAGCTCCTCCCGGATAACCGAGCTCCTCACCCTGTCTCTTAGGGTGAGTCACGCTACCCTACGAAGAAAACTCATTTCAGCCGCTTGTATCCGCGATCTCGTTCTTTCGGTCATGACCCAAAGCTCATGACCATAGGTGAGGGTGGGAACATTGATCGAATGGTAAATTGAGAGCTATGCCTTCCGGCTCAGCTCTCTCTTCACCACGACGGTCCGGTACAGCGACCGCATTACTGCAGACGCTGCGCCGATCTGCCTATCGATCTCACGCTCCAACCTTCCCTCACTCGTGAACAATACCCCGAGATACTTGAACTCCTCCACCTGGGGCAGGACCTCATTCCCAACCCGGAGGGAGCAATCCACCCTTTTCCGACTGAGAACCATGGCCTCGGATTTGGAGGTGCTGAGTCTCATCCCAGAAGCTTCACACTCAGATGCAAACCGTCCCAGTAAACGCTGCAGTTCACAGCCCGATGAGGCCATCAGGACCACATCGTCTGCAAAGAGCAGAGATGAGATCCTAGTGCCCCCGAACTGGACTCCCTCGACACCTTGGCTGCGCCTAGAAATTCTGTCCATGAAAATTATAAACAGAATCGGTGACAAAGGGCAGCCTTGGCGGAGGCCAACGTTCACCGAAAACAGGCTTGACTTACTACTGGCAATGCAAACCAGGCTCCTGCTACGGTTGTACAAGGACTGAATGGCACGTAGTAGCGCCCCACCAATCCCATACTCACGAAGCACCCCCCACAGGACACCGCGAGGGACACGGTCGAATGCCTTTTCCAGGTCCACAAAGCACATGTAGACTGGTTGGGCAAACTCCCAAGTACCCTCCAGTACCCTTGCAAGGGCGTAGAGCTGGTCCAGTGTTCCGCGACCAGGACGAAAACCACATTGCACCTCCTGTAGTCGAGGTTCGATTAACGGTCGTACCCTTCTCTCCAGCACCCCGGAATAGACTTTCCCAGGGAGGCTGAGGAGTGTGATCCCCCTATAGTTGGAACACACCCTCCGGTCACCCTTCTTGAAAAGGGGGACCACCACCCCAGTCTGCCAATCCAGAGGTACTGTTCCTGACTTCCACGCAATTTTGAAGAGACGTGTCAGCCAAGACAGTCCCGCAACATCCAGAGCCTTGAGGAATTCAGGGCGAAACTCGTCCACCCCCGGAGCTTTGCCACTGGGGAGCATTTTGACTACCCCAGATACCTCAGCCACGGTGATGGAACGGTCCACGTTCGTATCCTCAGTTTCTGCTTCCTCTGTGGAAGGTATGTCAGTGGGATTTAGAAGGGCCTCAAAGTATTCCTTCCACCGCCCAACTATATCCTCAGTCGAGGTCAGCAGGCCCCCGTCCCCACTGTAAACAGTGTGGACTGGGCACTGCTTCCCCTTTCTGAGGCGCCGGACGGTTTGCCAGAACCTCTTCGAGGCCGACCGAAAGTCGTGTTCCATGGCCTCACCGAACTCCTCCCACACCCGAGTTTTTGCCTCGACCACCGCCGAAGCCGCGTGCCGCTTGGCCTGCCGGTACCCGTCAGCTGCTTCAGGAGTCCCACAAGCCATCCATGCTCGATAGGACTCCTTCTTCAGCTTGACGGCAGCCCTGACCTCTGGTGTCTACCATCGGGTTCGGGGCTTGCCGCCACGACTGGCACCGACCACCTTGCGGCCGCAGCTCCGATTGGCCGCCTCAGCAATGGAGGCACGGAATAGAGCCCATTCGGACTCGATATCCTCGTCCTCCCTCGGGATGCAGGAGAAGCTCTGCCGGAGGTGAGAGCTGAAGACTCGACGAACAAGAGACTCTGCCAAACGTTCCCAGCACACCCTCACTACACGTTTGGGTCTCCCGGGTCTGTCCGGCATCCTCCCCCGCCATCTAATCCAACTAATCACCAGGTGGTGATCAGTTGACAGCTCAGCCCCTCTCTTTACCCGTGTGTCCAAAACATGCGGACGCAGGTCTGATGATACGACTACAAAGGAGGAGAATATCAAGGAGCAAATTAAAAACTACATTGACAACATGGATCAGATTGCACGAATGAATGATGTGATCCTCACAGGGCTCCAAATCACACCCAAGTCAAGAGATGTTCCCTCAATCAAGCAACAGATTGCTAACTTCCTGCACTCGAAGGAGATGGATGTGGATGTCAACAGTATTGACACTTGCGTCCCAGTATATGGTAGGAACAACACCACACCTGTCATCATTAAGTTCACCAACAGGGAATTCAAAACTGCACTGCTGAAACAGGGAAAGAAGCTAAGAGGCACAAACGTCTACATGAATGAGCATCTCACAAAACGCAATGCCGACATCGCCAAGAAAGCACGAGACCTGAGGAAGCAGGGAAAGATACAAAACACTTGGAGCACTAACGGGAAAATCTACATCAAATTAAAAGGAGGTCCAGGAGTTGCCAGAGTACTTGTTGTCCAAGATATCAGCGATCTGGATGCATATTAAAGATCATAATACTATGACAATAAGCATAATGGAGGAAACACCCAACAAGACAGACCAATGCAACGAGAAGGACTACATTCCATAGCAATAACCCTGACATAGTTAATAAAAGGAACTCTTTATATATGTGTGTACTGTATACGTATATATATGTGTACTTGTGTAGGTGCAGATGTATGTGTATATACTGTATATGTATACGCACGTTTGGATGTATACACATGTATGTATTAGCAATTGATGTACTACGAAGAGGGGGTAGGATTAAATAAGCTCTGCTTCTTCCTACTCCTTTTCAGACATATGCATGTTCAAAATAAATTAAACCAAACCAAATTCTCAACTGGTTTGGCTGCGGGACCCACCATCACTCTTCATTGAGAATTGACTCCCGAAACCATCACTGACTGTGGAAACTTTACATTGGACCTCAAGCAACGATTCTGTGCCTCTCTTCTCTTCCTCCAGAATCTGGGACCTTGATTTCCAAAATGATGTGATGGTTTGGGGTGCCATGTTATCTGCTGGTGTTGGTCCACTGTGTTTTCTGACGTCTAAGGTCAGTTACATCACGTAATATGTAAATAAGCTGGTCCCAAAAACACCAGTGTGAACACTAAACAAACACAAGTCTTTTTTCAAATTTGTGACCCAAACGGAACCACAAGTGTGAACGCTTATTTATAGTATCTGACCTCCTCCAACGCAACACTCAGGCCTCCTGTTATTTAGCAGCGATAGGCTCTACATGCGCATATACTCACGAGTATACGAGCATTTTCACGTGCGTCCATGTGCAAGACGATTAATGTGCACAAGCGTAGCGTTGTTAATGCGCGTACTAAAAACTGACAGAGCGAAAAGGTGCAATGTCGCCGCTGAAGTGAGGACACTGTCAGGGGAACAGAAAATAGACTGCTGGGGAATGCCTCTTGAGGACTGAGAGGTGTTGTTCAGAGAGGGTGATGATGGGGGAAGAGCTGTGCTTTTTGAGTGTGACTGTCTGTGTGTATGTGTGTGAGACAGAGACAAAGTGAGCTAAAAGTGTAAGGTGGTGGCAGCTGATCAGAGAACAGGATGATGGAAGCCTCATACGCAGTGAGAGATGTTTGCCTCATTGCTTCCACCCATTATATTTAGCAATGCACATTTGAAATCTGTTTGGAATTTATTAGCATAGCATACAAAACGTGTATAAGGTGCTCAGTGCCCCTAAACTAGAATGGGACTCAATGAGAATCACTGGTGTGCTCTAGATGGCAGTATGTCACTATTTTCACAATGATAAAGGATTGCTTTACAATACAGTGGAACATCCTGTCACCATCATAAAACCTACTGCAGCCTATCCCAGCCGACTCCCTGCGAGAGGCTGGGTGCATTGTAGACTGGTTGCCAGTCACAGACAACAACCATTCACACTAACAGTCACACCTATGGACTAGTTTGAGTCAATTATCTTACAAGTATGTCTCTTATCGCTTTTCATTGGACTACAGTGGATCCCAACCTATTTGTGGTTTGTCATTCACTCCACTGAAGATTTCTCTCCTCTGCTTTAAATTGTAAATAAATATTGTTTAATTCTAACTTAAAAATAATGGTTTGATGGCGCTATCTGCATGGGGATAAGGGTGCTGCAGCTATGAATCCAGTGCGCTGCTCCACAAGTCAATTCAGTCAACATTTACCAACAGGAATATGCTGGAAAATCACTTGACGTGATGTTGCAAAACTGCATGTTTTGTAAGTACAATGCTGTATAACGTATGCTTGTAGTTATGTCTTCATTTGTACAACTGAATATGAAATGTGTTTAATAATAACTCCATCCATTCATTTTCTATGCCACTTATCCTCATTAGGGTCGCAGGTATGCTGGAGCCTATCCCAGCTGACTTCGGGCGAGAGGGGACATATAGACACAGAATCATTCACACTCACTATTTAGGGGTTTGTATGGGTGTTTCATCTGTTCGTCTGGAGTCTTGGAAGGTAACTCCCTTGAATAGTGGGGGATCTACTGTATCGCCTGAAATTTGGCATACATGGAGTAAACCCACACAAATGCCGAAAATGTATTATATGTCCAAAATTTTTACTTTCCCGATGGTCATACATGTATAAAGAGTAGTTAACCACCGTACAATAATTGAAAATAGAGTAAAACTACTCACCTTTTAATGACATCTGAAAATCAGGAGTGGATTATTATTGATAATCACTTGCGACAAAATGTTTGCAAACACTAATCATGGACATGAATGTTATATTCATTTTTGGGCCTTATTGAATTTGTTTTCTCAGGATGGAATGATAATATTGTACAATGCACATCTTAAATTATTTAAAAAAACAATTTTTGAATTTTTGAATGCACAAATTTGAATTTATTTGGGATTTTATCTAATTTACACAGTCAAATTATACATATTGTACAGGCTCAAAAATATATATTGACCAAAATATTTTAATAAGTGATGCTGAAGGTTCCAGAATGTCTTAACTTGTCAAGGCCCTATTAACTTCTTATATGATGATCACGATTGACTGCAGCTGATTGGACTACCTCCATATTATTCAAAATCAACTATTTAGACTTACTTAGTTGTTGTTATAATCTTATTCTGATGCAGAATCCATTTTCCGCACCCTGCTTTGGCCAATGTAACCCATGGGAAAACCTGAAGGCTGAAGGATATCAGAATGGTCTGTGGTGTTCTGTGTGGTGTATGGTCCATACTGAGGCCATTTTGATGTGACATGATAAACATCAACAAATCAGCAGCTGCACCTTTATCCAGATCCTCATCAAGTTTGAATGGGTTCTTCCTTTGAGTTGAGGACTTTTGCATGGTACTGTAGTAGTAGTACTGTAGTAGTATATCAGTTAACTGAAGTAATAAATAAAACTACCCTGTTACAGCCATAAAATATTGAATATAGTTTTGTTTTTTAAATAGATACATGAGCGTTGCAATGTTGTATTTTGACCACTAGAGTGCAGCATTTCATCAAAACTGACTACAGAATACGGTTAGTCATGTTTTGAATTTTGTTTTAAAATTTCTAATAACACGTTCTCTGTTATGGAGCTCACATTCTCCACATTCGCATTCTAATCTGTTACACAGCTTGTAAAACTGACATCTATTCTAGGATCTCCTTATGAGGAAGATGACATTCAAAGAATGATGCCCCATTGGACTTACATCACAACATCAATTCACGGAGCTAAGCAACCCCTCTAAGTGTCCATTTTTTACTACCTTTTTGTACGATGTGAAAGCAATTCAGGCTCACAGTATAAATGGAGGACTTACATCTCATGTTTTTCAGCAATTTGCATGGCTTCCTATCACACAGTCATCAACCACTGCTATAATCAGCATGTATTTGTGTGATGCTCACTCACACAGGCTTCTTATCACGGTCTAATCAGGCAGCACTATGAATGAAGCAGAGCCCCGCTGCTTTTTTATGCAGCAGGTTTGTTGGGAAATCCAAAAGCGTTGAAATGATCTGGGATCATTAGTTGCACTTTGTGAAATGGTTCCAAGCAAAATGCAATTATTTGCAAAGGTTAATGGTAACTATAAGGACAGATGCTAAATTCAAATAACATCCATAATACTGTATATGATCAGTTATACCAGTGATAGTACTTTATCAAGCTATTTGAATAAATAAGCCTTTATATATATTTACCGTAGAATACAAGGGTAGCATCAAGTTTTCCAGTCACCTCGGGCTGCTGGCGGAGCTTGGCGTTTTTTTCAGATTTGGAATTTTCCCCCCTACAAAATAAAGGGGATAAAAAAAAAATCTGCACAGCAAGGTTTTAAGTAATGTTAACATTCTGAACAGCCATACAAGCCTAAAAAACAGTTAACCACTGATAAAATTGAGCCATAAAAACTACCACAATTTCCGATGTATAAGCAACTACTTTTTTCTCACGCTTTCAACCCTGCGGCTTACAAAGTGATGCGGCTAATTTATGACTAAAAGAACTACAGTTCCCTTGATGCTTAGACTGCAGCTTCAGGAATTTGTGAATTGGACAAGTGATGTGGATGCTAATATCACATTTTTAAGTCTTATGCAGCGGTCGTCTTTTGATCTGACAAGTCTTAAGTAAGTTTGATCAAGTGTAGAATTAGTACAGCTTCTGCTTGGACTGCTTGTACTCTGGCAGCTGTTGAACTCCGATGAAAAAAAGCATCTCATGTCACATTATTGGAGCTAACAAGTGACACTGGGAAAAGGATTGCAAGGTTTATAGTGTGTCTTTCTTTATAGTGTGTCAAAAAATCCACTATCACCAACGGGTTTGGACAGGCTTACTACGTGATGAAGAGGAGAGCTCAAGGTAAAGGGCTAATTTGCCTCAAGACAAATGCGAAACAGAGAGCGGCCACAAAACAGCGAGAGAGACTGATAAAGTGTGTGATGAAGGAATTACAGTATAAGGCTGTTCAATAGTAATGCTGAAAACGATGACTTTAGTGGTTTTAGTTCCCAGGAGAAGGATGAAGACGGCAATGGATGACTTTTCTGTCAGGGTACTCTTTAACTAGTCGTATTACAAGCACTGTTCGGCACTGTTTAAAAAAAAAACAACATTTATTTAATCCAAAGTTTTAAAAAATCTTTATGTGTACTAATTATCCCATGTTACGACATGGACACCCGTGTCTTATAGACCGGTGCGGCCTATATATGTACATAAATTTAGTGGGTGCAGCATACATAAGAGTGCTCTCTATAGTCCGGAAATTATGGTAATAAAAATGTGTCAAAAAGTGAATTCCTAATTTGAATGACAAATAACAAAGACATGATGTGAATTTCGCCTCATGCATCCCGCTTTTAAACATTCTTAATTGTAACACAAATGTAAAAACACATTACCCACGGTTAAAAATGAGATATAAAAAGTAACAAAACGGCCTAAAAAATTATCCTTAACTTTAATGACAAAGGCATGTCGTAAATTTTGCCGCATGTTTAAACATTCGTAATTGTAGTAAGTGTAAAAACCACGACGGTTGCATAAAAAAATCTTTTTAAAAATCCCGATCTTGATTCAAACATACAACCTTGGTCACAAGACATGCGATTCATTTCTAAATGTCTACAATTTTTTTTTCTATTTTACTTAACGAGCCTCATCACAAATAAAAGCCTCGTTTGTACTTGCATGCACTTTGTCCCTGCAGTGGTACACAATTTTGCGTGCTAATGAGTTCATTGGTCGTTAAAAGGCTTGACGTATGTCTAAACAGTGTGGGGCTGCGAAAATTGGCACTCATAATTTTCGTGAACTACTCATGAATGCAACATGAGCGCACCGCAACCTATGTGCAAACAATGCGGGCGGTGTGTATGAAAGCGTGCTTGTCTCCTTCACATGAATGGGTTAACTTTTCCACCACCTCTTTGAGGGGAATTCTCAAGTCATTTCTGTAGCGTTTTTGATCTTCCTTGTGATTTTCTATTAATAACTAATCATAATAGCCAAAGAAATGTCTTCTAGTATTAATAAATGTTGTATTGTGTAAATACTTCCAGGCAGTGACCAACGCAAGACAAGCCTTTTTCAACTCTGTCTTGTCAAATTCACTGCGTACGTAACGAAACAAGTCTACCAACTAACTTTAAATATCATACAAACCGAAATAGACTGAAATAGAGAACATGAGCTGGAGTCGAGCCAAGAAAGCAGAGAGTCACTGTCTGTATTGTGTCTGTGTGTTAAAGAGTGAGAGGCATGGCTCCTCTATCTGGCTGTAGTGAGTCTGTCTATGGAGGGGCGGTCGCTGTGTGTGACTGGCCAATCACAGAGAGTGAATACACAAGTAGTTACCCAATGACGATTTTCCTTCATTACGATTACGGATAATGAGGAGCTGTACTCGTTTCATGCTCGCAGTTGGCAAAAATACATTATCCGTAACGGATACTCATCTAAAACGAGTATCCGGCCCATCCATAGTAAGTGGTGAAGTGCCAGAGGTTAAAAAAAAGGTAAGGTCACCCAAAACTGAAAAATAATGTGTATTTCAGAATTGTACAAAAAGGCGTCTTTACGGGACCACAAAATGGGTCAACAATTTAATCTGTTCTGCAGAAATGGAGGTTGATCAAGCCTTGGCAGTTGGTGCAACTATTTCCTACAAGTGTTCCATGTTCTGGAGTACTTACCACCTCCCCTGTCTGCATAAAAACTGTGTTCAGAACGCATTGTAGTACTATACTCTTGTGAATATCAGTTGAACAGCATTGTACTGGAGAAAGTCATTTGTTGCTACAAAAGGGAATTAACAATGGAAGAGAGACAGACCATCTTAACACTTGAAAACGTAGGTTAGCTAGTGAATACATTGTAGGCTACATTGTGGTGCACCTAGCTCTACCCAGCTCTCTTGCTTCCCATGATGGCAGACCTTTTGCTCCATGGCGTACTACACTCTGTTACATGCATTTGTGACTGATCTAGAGTCCCATTCATTTAGTCTTTGGTTGGCATAACGGCTAACACTTCCTCCTCGCTCTCCCCATTTTCCAGTGAGCCACAAATTACTCTCTGCGGTTGTTACACATTCAATGATAGCTAACGTTAGCACCTAAACTTGACAAATTGCTATCATTAGCTGACAACACACAGTAGTAAGTAATTTACCCTCATTGGCAGTTTGTCTTTCAATGTTTCTTGTTTCTCTAACAATCTCATTGAGAAACATGTTGTGGAATGGCTCGTGCTGCATAGTGTAGCTAACACTGGCTATTAAGAAATGGTTTCTGCAAACATTGTATGTGTCATATTTTTACTTGTGGCTGCATAACTGTAAGTATTAGAGAAATGTTTGACTGATACTGGTACTGTGTTTTGGTTGTCGCTTGATCACATCACCTTTTCCTGTGCGTGTGTGTTTTGTGGGGTGTGGCTTCCATGCTCTGAGTAGGAAGAGGGAAGGATGTAGTACATTGACTGACAGGCTAACAGCATCTTTAAGGTAATCATTTAAAAGGCTGCAGGGGGAAGTCGCATTTGTTTTTTTACTGCCTGACATACTCTTTTTGCACAGGTGAACGGAAACCTTGGATAATTAACTGTAAGTCCGCAAACACTCTCTCACCACAAGCCTCGCTGTCCACTTCATCATCCGATCCGACATTATTGATCGCCTGCACGTTAGAGCGGAAAATAACTATGGATCCTCTTTCTTCTATTCTGTTCTCACTCGCCATGGCCCTCCACTGTAAAAATAGACTGAAGAAATTGTTTTAATTAGACATATGTGGTGTGGAACAAAGCCTTGACAGTCAGGACTGCCTATGAGCAGTGAACCACAATACAGAGAAGTATTTATGAGCATCCAAACACTGGTGTGCACCACACAATAGGAATGGAAACACTTGAGAGATGGGTCTTGATCAACTTGCAAACCCTGCGAGCGAGACTACCGGCCACCCCGCAGCGCAGCCCAGTCCCCCCCAGCAGCCGCTGCGGTGCAGCATTCCCGGGCCACCACAATGGCGTGCACACCGCCAGAAAAACGAGACAAGACAGTTATGGAGAGCTGTCCTCTCTTAGCCTAAGGGGTGTATGTGTATGTGAGTGACAGCTTATGAGGTGATTACCTGCCCAGCTCCCCCAAACCCTAAGTGTCTACTGTGCAGTTAAAACTCAGGGATGACGTAGTGTGAGGCATTCCAGGGGCAGAGGAGCCACTCCCCACCACGCCCCACCGTGGTCCGCCCCCCAAAGTCCTATATGTACAGTGGTGTGAAAAAGTGTCTGCCCCCTTCCTGATTTCTTATTCCTTTGCATGTTTGTCACACTTAAATGTTTCAGAGCATCAAAGAAATTTAAATATTAGTCAATGACAACACAACTGAACACAAAATGCAGTTTTTAAATGAAACTTTTTATTATTAAGGGAGAAAAAAAAAAACCCTACATGGCCCTGTGTAAAAGAGTGACTGGCCCCCTGACCTCCCGTTAAAACAGAACTTAACCATGACTTACACCTGAGTTCAAGATCTCTAGCCACACCCAGACCTGATTACTGCCGTACTTGTTCTCAATCAAGAAATCACTTAAATAGGACCTGCCTGACAAAGTGAAGTAGACCAAAAGATCCTCAAAAGCTAGACAGGCTGCATGTTTTTCAAAATAAAGTGCATTGAAAGATCCATCCAATCCATTTTCTATGCCGCTTATCCTCACTAGGGTAATGGGTATGCTGGAGCCTATCCCAGCTGACTGGTCACCAGTCAATCGCAGGGCACATATAGACAAACAACCATTCACACTCACATTCATACCTATGGACAATTTAGAGTCTCCACTTAACCTAACATGAATATTTTTGGAAGGTGGGAGGAAACCAGAGTACCCGGACGCACGGGGAGAACATGCAAACTCCACATGCCACACTAGGCCACCGTGCGGCCCTGCAGTGAAACATTTTTATGACATTTTAAATAGTTTTCAGACTAACTGTGGTTAATATGTTTGTAAATAATAAGCTATATATATATATATATATATATATATATATATATCTGTATGGACCAGTCCAGGGTGTACCCCACCTCTCAAGTGTGATAGGCTCCAGCATATCCCCACGACCCAAATGAGGACAAGCGGCATCGAAAATGGATGGATGGATGTATCTATATAGCATATGCATTGTATCCATTCATACAGTACAATATATTACTTAACATTGTTTTCAAGTAAAAAAAAAACAACAACTCATTTTTAAGGTGTCTGTGTAGGCTCTCAGTCGTACAGGAGTTGTCCATCGAGGGAAAGGCTTCTTGAGACGTCATCTGTACTTCTGTGAAGAATGTGCCGAATGTTTCGCTCCTCATCCGAAGAGCTTCGTCAGCGAACTAACAAGTGCTGGTAGCCTAGGCTTTAAATACAGTAAGAGTGGGCAGAATTGGTGTGCCAACACCCTCCTCCAATTGGTTCCTTACACTAAGCCTGGGCAGAATTGTGGTGTAATCCTCTCCTTCCATTAGCCCCTCAGATCAAAAGGAAGTGTAGCTCCCTGTAGTTGGGTATGAACGACTCTGATACTGGCTTGTTAGCATCTATTGTTCTGGCTCGGCCCTGAGTCCACCTAATTTGCAAGACTAAGAGCTGTGGGTTTTGGTCTCAGTAACCTGCTGAACACAGGGTCCAAATTAAACCTCAAACCACCATTCCGATTCAATGATGGGTTCTGTTGTTTGACAAAAATATCTTCCTTTACTCCTCTTTCAAACCATCTGTTTTCTTTGGCCAAAATCTTTACCTCGCTGTCCTCAAAAGAGTGATTGGTTGCTTTAAGGTGTAGATGTACTGCTGATTGAGGACCACTAGAATTGTCCCTGTGACAATTCTAGTGGGCCTGAGGTGGAGCCAGCGCCGAGCCAGTATCAGTCGTTCATACCCAACTACAGGGAGCTACACTTCCCTTTTATCGGAGGTGCTAATAGCAGGAGAAGATTAGACCACAACTCCGCCCAGGCTTGATGTAAGGAACCAATAGGAGGAGGGTGTTGGCACACCAATTCCGCCCATTCTTACTGTATTTAAGGCCTAGGCTACCAGCACTTATTAGTTCGCTGACGAAGCTCTTCGGATGAGGAGCGAAACGTCCGACACCTTCTTCACAGAAGTACAGATGACATCTCAAGAAGCCTTTCCCTCATTTTTAAGGTGGCTTTTATTTCAATTACATGTAGAGGAAACACTGTATATGAAATTCCCTTTTCGTGCCATGATGGAAAATCCATTGGCTTCTTTTTAAAAAAGATGATTCCAGATTGGTGTGTATTGGCAAGGAGTGAGAGAGGACCTGATTATTTTTTAGAAATTCCCACCAAGGTGTCAGTGAGGTGCTTATATTAATACCTTTAAAGCAATTATTTTAGCGGAGAATTTGGCTAATGAAGGGTAGGTTAGAAATGGGGAATCCCTGGCTAAGTGATTGTTCAATATAGATATACTGTAATACATTTATTTATGTGTGAATACAGTTCAATGACAAAAGTATACTTTAGGAGCTTTTCATGAAATATAAACTGGCAAATATAGCAGAATATAAAATACACTTCATATTCATCCCAGCAGATGACATTTTGGTTTGGAATATTTGATTTATGTCCTGCACTTTCTCTGCTCTTGTGTGCTTTTATACTCTGCTATTATGTGCTCTTGTACTTTTGCTGCTGTAAACCTGCAATTCCCCCTTGTGGGACTAACAAAGGCTTATCTTATATTATCTCAATATGTAATCCTTTGGTCCCATGACAAAAATAGTGTGAATAGTGTGAACGCAGGCTTACTTTCAAAACTTTTGCAAAATTTTGAAGTTGACTCACTGATGAGGTGAGTAATAAGGACAAGATGTTGCTTCTATTAAGATAATTGTTCACACTCTGAGGAGCAGCCTGTTTAACTGCTTTACTGAATGGATGACGCGCTAAATGATGCAATTGCTCCTCCAAAACTATATAAAAATTAAAACGTTAATTGGTGATACAGTATGTTTGGAAGCTAGAAGGCAATCATCTTAATGTGAATCCTGCTACTCATGCCTTCTTCATGTAACTTCATTAAACTGTGGGGAGTGGGGATGCAGGGGGCTTCCTAGATAGATGTTTGCTCTTGCTCCCTTATGGACCTTCTGTTTGTTATGCCTGTCATATACAGTTAGTGTCCACATCAGATTATGGGTTACATACCAGTACATGAAAGCAAAATACACAGATGGTAGTTTTATTGTAGATTTTTTTCTGAGAAATTATAACTTCAAAACCATAGTGATGGTGCTTACTGATGTTTAAAGTGTTTTAAGTAGTGCTGTCTTTGACGAAGAATTTTCATAGTAAAATCTGATTTGTTAGAGTTTGTCCACAGTCGAATATTGTTGTTTTTCAGTTCATTATGAACACAAATGAGGCTGAATTTGTATCAAAATAGGCTATTCATAATAAAAACAAACATGTCATGCTCTGTACTGCCGCTCTGTGGAGCCGGGAGTTCCACACTTGTTGCCTATTAGGACTTGGACTACATACTGTATACTGCAGGCAAACCTTACCTCGTTGTCAGATTGTCTTCCTTGCTCACCTGCTCACCGACTCTGGTTTAGCTATTCCTTGTTCCCTGCTTTCTGTTCCATAGTTGTAAGTACATGTCTCCCTGCTTGGTTTCACCAGCAGTGGTCTCCTTAAATTTTTGCTCACTAGCATATTTAGCTTTCTGCCTGGTTCTCGGCAGCGTCTTTGGTTTTGTATTTTTTGTACCACCTGCTAGTTTTTCGTAGCACGCTTAGTTAATTTTTTGTGGCTTCTACCATTTTTTAGTTTAGTTATCATAGTGTTCCTATTGTATGTGTTTTTCCTCCTGTGGAGTGTTTTTTGTTATAATACATCTTTTCTTTTTACTTTGGTGTCTTGCTCTGGATACTGGGATCCAAACCCGGCCTTACGTCCTTTCTGACAAAAGCATTCTCTGTAAAAATCTATGCTCAGCAGCAGCCATGTAATCAGAATGGTACAATCTTGATCACATGACATTTTTCATATGATTCGACTACGAGATTGATAGTTGAAGCAGACTCCTCCGAATCGAATCGTCAAATAGTTGACTATTGGAAGACACCCCTAGTTTTAAGTAGGGTTGGGCACCGTTTGAATTTTAATGATACCGGTTCCGACTCTGATTCCCTGTTTCGATTTCGGCTGCTAAAGATTTGATATCAATGATTTTGAGAGGCAGGGTCATAAAAGTTTGCATGGTTTAAATGAGGGCGCTAACTAGAGTTCCTTTTAGATTAAATGCCTGAACTTCTCCATGAATTGTTTAATGATATGAACTTTTTATCAACTTGACCATAAATTTATTACAGGGCTATTTTCAAGCAGTATATAAACATCAAACCATTCAACTTGAATATAAATGGTATGAAATTTCTTTTTACAGGACTACACACACAAAAGATGTTTCCTTGTATGTGTATATATATATATATATACCTGTATATATATACATATATATATAGTCAAATCGAGGACAGAACGCTGAGATGAGGCATCTCCTCTCTGCTTAGCACCCAAGCCTACCATTTGAGTGCACTCAGTGAGTGCACTGAAGTGGCTCATGGCGCCTGCCAGTTTCTGTTTGTCAACATGTTGCCAATAATACAATGTTGCCGAAATATTTACTATACATCATGACTTTCTACAGTCTGTAATCAGCATGATTGGCAGGCTCTGTGGGCTGGCTCTTGGGGGGCCCGTCTGGGTTCTGTGCATTCACAAGTTAATGTCTTCATGCAAATCATTTTGAAAATGTTCCAAGTAATGCATTTATAGTAGTTGTAATTTGATATATTGCATGATTTGAAAGCAGCTACATTGTAACATAAAATATAGTTTAGTCCCTTGTATCACGTCTAGTAACGTGATGCATGTTTTGATTATTTCTTATTTTGTTTGTAGTCAACTTTTTTTTCACTTTTTAATGTTTGCTTGGGCCGCACGGTGATCTAGTGGTTAGCATGTTGGCCACACAGTCACAGTCAGGAGATTGAGAAGACCTGGGTTCGAATCTTCATTGGGCATTTCCGTGTGGAGTTTGCATGTTCTCCTCGTGCGTGCGTGGTTTTTCTCCGGGTACTCCGGTTTCCTCCCACATTCCAAAAACATGCATGTTAGGTTATTTGGTGACACAATACTGTCCATAGTTGTGAGTGTGAATGATTGTTTGTCTATATGTCCCTGCGATTGGCTGGCGACCAGTCATGGATGGATGGATATCAGATATCACTTTTTTTTCAGGCTCCGACATCGGTAATATCATCGGCCCCAACAATCCAATATCGGTTGGGCTGAAATGAAAATGTTTTTCAGTTTATAAAAACTAAATAAATAAATTGGAAGAAGTATTTGAAAATAACATGTTTAATTTAAATTTTCTGTTCTTTTTCTTGTTATCCTTTTAATGAGCAGCCTGTATTAACATAAAAAACCTCAAAGGAGTCAGTGCCTCACCAGCCACGAACCTCACTGTACATCACTGCTGTAAAGGTGGTTCTTGTTCAGTTTATCTTATTCTAGTACATTTTGTCACTTTCTTTTGTAAAACTCAAAACATGAGAAAATGAATCATGAACGTTACGTATTTATCTCGACATTTACCTGTTTCACAAAGGCAAAATTAGTGCATCAAAGCCGTTCTAAAAATAGATACGGCATTACCGCTGCCTTTTACACAGAACACACCAATGCGAAATATTGCCGCAATTGCATGCTTTTACATAAAATGCTTGTCGCGCAGCAAAAGAACAGGAGTGAAGTCAACGACAGCTGTCAAGCGTCCCTACGGTCTCTACGTTGGGTGCCTAAAGCCTGCAGTGCTGATTAAATATTTTGGCCTCTCAACTACTGACAATGTAAATGCATAAAATAAATGTCATACCTTATAGCACTAACTAAAATGTACTACAAGCAGGTATCATGATTTGAATCAGGTCCACAGGCTGCTCTCTAATCCCTTCATGTGATACCAGACAGTCTTTTACGGTCACACCTTGAATACATAAAGAATAAATCAACTTTTCCTTTCTTGCTCTCTCTAACCCACTTCTCTCTCTCTCTTTCTCTCTTTCGCTCTCACCCCCACACACTCTCACTAGTGCCTCTCTCGCTTCCTCCATAGGCTCTCTCTCAGGCGGAGACGAACAACCAGGTTCCCCACTATGGACTTATGGCGGTGGTTACCATCGTGTTGACATGATGTCGTTTTACTCGGATGCTATTTAGCGTCGCTCTTTCACTCCTCTGTTATCCATCACTATGGCAACCATCGGGGAATTTGATCCACTCAACACGAGAGTCCCAGCAACTAAAATAGAAGTTACCGTCTCGTGCCGGTAAGGTCATATACGTGTCATATTCATTCAAGTTGATGTATTTTCAGTATAGTCACTTTATACAGTGGTTAACTTAATTTGACATTTTTAAAACAGTTAGGAATATTTAAATTAATTTAAACCTATCTCTCTATGAATAACAGGCAGGCATTATTAATAGTGTCTTACATATTGAATATTCTTCCTGCTTTACAAGAGGCGTAAAGCCCCCCAGCAAACCCCTTGACTGTATATATAATTACTTTACACCCCCCCATCCCCACTGTAAATCAGTGCCCTTTTGCTTTCCCTGCTCTCAGGTAAATGATTTGAATAGGTGCCTCCAATCTGCATAAAGGGCGATTCAAAAAATTCAATAATAGCATTGATATTCACACAGACAATATTGATACAGTCATCATTGGATACAGTGATGAACTGTTCCTATTATTTTGGGTATTTGAGTTGCAGTTCCGTAAATGTAAGCAAAATGTACCTAGGCCGACAATCATGAGCATTTTTAGAATATTGACTGTGGATTTTCTGTCACCCCGGTGTCACCTTGGTTCATCTGAACGTGTGACCGCTTATCCTGTTGGGTGACTGAATGTAGCTGTCGGCTTGTTGCGCCCGTCAAAGCCTGGCCGTGTGCTAACTGTCTACTTCAGTCCGCTCTGGAATCATGAATAATGAATGGCTGGTGCTGCCTGTGCAGTCGCTTCCTCTGATGGGCACCCCCTACTCGAGATAGTGACACATCTCTAGTGGTCACCACCGCCTTTGAACTTTGGATGTAGTCTCAGAGCCAAATGTTTGCCACAGCTAAGTTCAAATTTAGCTTTTGAGATGTCCTAAATCGAGCCTCGGAATCACAGTATACAGTGGAACCTCATATGGACCTCTGATTTGCTCATAAAACATTTTTTTCCATCAGGGATGTTGGATATAATCTGTTTCAGTGTCAAACTGTCACCATCATTAGTGGTGGAATGGTACTTGTGCTGTATTTGTGTGGATTTTCGGTGTGGTACAGAGGTGTTTCAAGTTCCCGTGTGGAACATACTGAGTGAGAGGCAGGAAGTGTCGCTGACTCGCGATATAGTCACGCATCTACTGCTAACTAAGTCCAGCCCAGCGCTTGGCTAGCAGGAGTCATGGCTAATAGTGCCAAGGAGAAGCTTGAAAACCCTCTTCTCTGGTTAATGTGTCCTGTTTGGGAACACACAGCCTTACCGGTGAAATATGTAAATGGACAAAGACAAGTGGATAAAACGAAAGCAGTGTGACGCCATTGTTCAGTAGAGATCAGGAGCAGGGCTACAAACTTAAACCATAAATGCTGCTCTTCAACCAATAAGCAACTTTCATTTCATAAAAATAAAATAGTCATTCAGACTCTCTGCATTCTTGCACAAAAAAACCTTGTAAACTATTATATACTGTATTAGTTCTTTTTTTTTGGAGAATTGTATTTATTGGAGATTTACCTGTTAGCGGTTTGTAGTGTTTTATGATGCATTTTAAAACTTATTAAATCTATTTATTTTACATTTTCTTTCTTTACTGTAAAAATGAATCGAACTGTGACCTTAACACCGAGGTGCGCGCCGAACCATGAACTATTATGACGTACTGTTTCGCCTTTACTTCCTGTGTATATTCTTCTTGTGTTCCTACGAACTTCTTCAAGTAAACACCCCTTCTTGAGGCGTAAAAGTCAAGAAAATGCAAAACACGGAGACGAAGATGGGCATCATAATTGAGATGAGCCAAATTAATTGTTTGTTAATAAGTCTGTCGATATGTGTACAATTGTTGATTAATTATGTCTTAAAGCAAAGGCGGCAAAATTGAGAGCACTACCTAGCAGCAACCAGCAGAGGCACTGCTGATACAGTCTCAACGGCAGCTCGACAGCATGGGATAAAGATATGTACAGTGCATGAGGAAAAACATACTTTCTGTGTTATTTTTGTTTAGTCTTTTTGTTGTAAAAGACAATTCATCACTCAATTAAGGAAATGTAGTTAGTCTGTATGCTGTTCCTGTGAACAACAAATATAGTAACAGTTAAAGGAAAACTTTAAAAACATTTTTTTTTTTAAATTTTGCCCATCATCCACAATCTTCATGTGAAACGTGAATATTTATTTCCCTTTTCTGTGCGTTCTAAAGACAGAAAACGAGTTAGTATGAGCGAGCTAACCATGGACGTCACACCTATTTTCACAATAAAGCCGTAAACCCCCCCCCCAAAAAACACCAAACATGTTCCATTTACATAACTGACCTGTATATTACCCAAGCTACAGCAATATTGTTATTGTAGCAGCTAACACAAAGAACTATATTTATCTGGCTGAGTAACACAACGCCTCGCCGGCCTCAGCGTCACTCACAACACCTCAAGCTACCGCCAAGCGGTATACTACCTACTGCAGTCACGCCTGTGTTGTTTATGAGTTTTGAAAAGTTAATGCTATGTTATAAATCATACCTTGCACGTGAATTGTAGAAGTTTGTGGTAATAAACTGAAAATTTGGTCAGCTTTGACATTCCACATGCTACCAACTAAACCACAGACAGAAGAGTTCATACTATTGCCTCTCAACTTCGCTACGAAGGCTTAACAAGATGCTAGGTTGGTGTCGGAATTTTTACTCGAGAACTATGTTGGATTTACAAGCTCTATGGGAGCACAAGTCCTGTGCTGAAAGACACAGCCATCCCAATAAGAGCGGACGTTGTATGAGACTGTTTTCATTATACTGTCATCCATGAAACGTTTAGCACTAGCTTTAAGGGGGATAAGGGGGAGTCTTACCTGATAACCTTTAGCTCATCCTGCATATATTCAAGCTTAAAAGGTAAGGTTCTGGTTTCTCATTTGTCCAAAAGTAGTCATCCATTGTTAGTAACAGCACAGACAAGCTGTTTGTATGCTGTGGTTGTTGACGGAAGTAGTTAGTTCCTATCGGGTATGTGAAACCAGTGCTCCTAGGAAAGAAATTCTGGTAATGTTTAAAATGATCAAAATAAGACAAAATACTGTAAGTATTGTATGCTATCATGAATGTACCGATACCTGTTAAGGCATGATCACAGCATGTATATAAAACGATAAAAGGTTATTTGAGGTTTTTTTAAAGGGCTTCATCGTCAAGATGCACGCAACACACACTCATAGCACTTTATTTATTTATTTATTTATTTATTTGTATTATTTACTTGTATAATGTCTCTTCTGTTGTTGTTGCTTAATTTCTTGGTATTTATGTATATGTGTTTATGTTTCTTATGTTCTTATTCTTTCTTGTGTTTTTCTTTCTTTTCTTGGGAGAATGAACAGAATAAGATTTTCATTGCATGGTATAACTGCTGTTTTACCATGCACATGACAATAAAACTCTCTTGAATCTCTTGAATCTTGAAGATAGGTAGGTCCCATGACGTCCATGTTAGGTCACTCATACTAACTCGCTTTCTGTCTTTAGAACCCACAGACAAGGGAAAGAAATATGCATTCATCTTTCACATAAGGATTGTGGATGATGGGCAAAGTTAGAAAAAAAGTGTAGTTTTCCTTTAACCCCAAACACTTCAAGCATCAGACTTTATAATGGATGGGTAGATATTACTGTAGATATACAGTATGTGTCATTATGCACAAAAACATAACAAAGGATAACATTTTGCCTGAGATTATTTTTGAATTCCATTTTTTGCTCTTTCTTACAGGAGTCTTCTGGATGTGGATACATTCTCAAAGTCCGATCCTGGTATGTTTGACCTCATTCATGCCTCATGAATATGCATCGAAGTGCCGCAAATTATGCATGAGAACAGTTAAAATAATGGTTCATACAATGATAGCGCAGATCAAGGTTTTTAAGACCAATTTTTATGGAATTTTCTAGCTGAAAAGGCAGTGATCTGCGTAATGAATCAAGTTTTATTTTGACAACAGTAAATACCCCAAGAAGGTCAGTTAACCACACTGCTGATGAAGGAGACGATAAAAACTTATAGCAGAATTATTGAGTCAGCCAAGGAAGGGCAAGCTGCAGGCAAAAGGGTAAAAAAAAAAAAAGAGGATGTATGAAAGTCATTCCTGGATAATGTTGTGAAGGATAAACAAGCTATGTTCCCTGGATTCCCTCAGCAAGAATTTCGTAACAACCTGTGCCCCTCTCACCCTGCTTTTGCTGTTTATTGCACAACGGTGCTTGAACCACGTTTGGTATTTATGGTACAACATGACAGTTATGCAGATATCCCTGGTAAATGCTATATAGCATACTGTTTGATATACAGTAATTTATTCTGAATTAATTAATTCATCCTTATTTATTAAGTTATTGCTTAATCTAGGGTGCCATTTGCGACCTGCAAATTGTTTTTTTATTGATCTGCGACACACATTTAAAAAATACAATTAAACAAGAAAACTAGAAGAAATAGCAAAAGATGAAAAAAGTTAAAATGTTAACACTAATAATTAGGGATGCTCCGATCAGGGTTTTACGCTGCCATTTCCAGTACCTATCATCCATGAGTGACATCGGCTGATACCAATACCAATCATATGGATTAACTGTACATTTTTCAATTTACTTATGATCAGTGCTATTGGCCAGGGCCGCCATTTGACATTTATCGGCATATGCCGATCACATGTTTCTTACCGAAATCGTCCGATACTAATCGGTGACCGATCTATCGGAGCATTCCTACTAATAATAATTACATGCTTTGTCATGAAACACACAGCCGACATGCAGCCTGTATTTTCTTAAATATCGAACATCACTCCCTCTCTCTATTGTGTTTTTTGAAAATTCATCAGTTAATAAATGACCACTGTTTCTTGGTTGACTATGACCTATTATTAGTCAAAAAATACCAAAAGACAAGATATATGTAGTATTCTGGACACTAGGTGTCAGTAATGTTACATTGAAGAGATATTACCTTAGATTACCTTCACACTGCATGGAGTCAGCCATGGCATGGGTTGGTTTTAGCCTGTTTAACATAAAAAAATATCAAAATGGTCCCCAAATCCTTTGATTTTTTTGAATGGTATCCGCTATATAGTATGTAGCCCTTGCTGGAAAACGTTTGGATACTTCTGGCTTAGTCCAAATTATATCCAGCATTTATTTCTACATGAATCAGTGTTTCTGTTGGCTTTTTTTTTTTTTACTCTTGTGTTTATTTATTTATCGTTTTCCTCCTTTATTTAAAAGTATTTAAATTATTTTCTTTTTATTCGCAATTATCTATTATTATATCTGTATTTTTTATTTATTTTTTATGTTAACACATTTTTTTTCTTCTTTCTTTTGTTGTTCTTTTTATTGTTACATAATTTTATGTTCCACATTCTCTATTCCTTTCTTTTTCTATTACAAAATGCTAATACGTTAAACACAGGAATTGAACCAACTACCAGTAATTACTGAGACATAGAGGAGGAGGATAATTAAATAAACGCTGTTTCTTCATACACCTTTTTGGGCATGTTGAATTTTGCAAGTGTAGCCTATTGTTACTTTGTGAAGCATGTCCGCAATTAACAAAACCATCACCATTACCATGCATAGCATGTTAAAAGGAAAAAAAAAAAATATTCGCTGTGCTTCTAGCTACATTTTGGCTATGTTGGAGTTTTCTAGAAAATATTTACACAAGTTACAGGAGTTATGGTGCAATGTGCTCTGAGCATGAAAAAAAATCATGATAATGATTTTATTTGTTGTTGTTTTTTTACAGAAGTAATATTATGATTGCATGCCCAGTTGGTTGCATTTGTGTGTTGAAGCTTATGTTACAGAAGCAAATGGGAAGCAATAACAAAAAGTGGGAGTGCACCTGTAATTGTCTGCCTCGCTGCTACATGACTCAATCAGGACATTCACTGTGAGAAAGTAGCACACAACATACCCAGAAATAGAGCATAAAATATTTAAAAAAAACTTTCACCAGACGAGATGTGCATGAATTTTGTATCACAATTTCATGTCTGCACAGAAAAGACTTCAGCTATTTTGCATGAGATTATTAGGGCTGGAATCATTTGTTTGCAGGAGCAATATTGTAATTTGGAGCAGATGATATGTTAAATATATGATTCAGTATTTCTCAAAAGATGGTGTGCGGTAAGGTGTGTACTGATGCACACAAAAGTAAAACCAATGCCAACACAACATAAGAGGTATCTCGCGGGATCCAACAATGTTATACTGTAGACCACTAAAGTAGGTGATTTTGACTTTATGATCCTATTAAACGTTATACTTGTTCTTTGTTTTTTCGTCAATTACAACTTTTTTCTCTATAATATTTCAACTTTATGCTATTTTTTTCTCTTAATATTATAATATATATTCTTTATTCTTGTACAATTACTGCTCTTTTTTTCCATTTTTGTTGGGTTTTTAAAATGTTCTTGTTCAGTCATATTTTTAGAATATGCTGAGGGCCAATAAAACAAACAAAAAACAGTTGCCCAGTTTCTGCTTCACAATGTCTTCGTACATATTGGAATTTATGTTTCCCTCAATGAACCGCAGCTCCCCAGTGCTAGAAGTGCTCATGCAGCCCAAGTCCATAACGCTGCCACCACCATGCTCGATTGTAGATATCTTGCCACTGCCTTGTGTTGCCAGCAGTTAAACAACAATGGCTGTGTATTGAGTCATATTCAGTGGGTAGTAAATCAATACTGCCAAGCCTTACACTGACTACTCTAAACTATATCAAGTTTCATTTCTAAAGTATTGTCCCTTGAGAAGATATACTGCCATAAAAATTGTTTCTGAAATTTGATGGTTAACTCAGTTGTGTGAGATGCAGTATAGTGTTGCTTAATTTGTTGCTAAGTTGATTTGGCTGTGAAGGTTTTGGGCCAAAATTGCTTTGTATAGTATGTGTACTGTGCTCTCGAGTTTTCCTTGATTATGATGACAGATTAGTTGGTTAATTAATGTTCTGGGAACACCACCTTTCTTGTGATAGGTGATGGATTAATATTTTACTCAGGCAGACAATGCAAAACTTTCTGTTAGCTGCAGGGAACTTGTAATTTAAAAAGTGTTCCCTCTGTCCAAAACAAGATGAATTTCTTAATAATAATAATCCAATAAACCAGTCATTCAGGTATTGTTGCTATTGTTTACACTCTCTTTTCACCAGGATTGACTATTTTGACCAAAAACTAAGATCAAATAAGATAAGAAACTTTATTTATCCCACATTGGGAAAATTCTACATTTACATATGAACAAGACAGAGCATAAACATGACTACATTACAATGAAATGAAAGAAAGATGAAAGTAATAGAATAAGACAGGAAAATAATACCACTATAATAACACATAAAGACATATTGGCCATTAAAATAAAGATTATACTATATACCTGTACAGATTAATTTATGGTGTGTTGTAAAATCTTGTGGCTGTGAGGAGGAATGACCTGCGGTCGCGCTCCTTCCTTCTCTGCAGCTGTAACAGTCTGTTGCAGAAGGAGCTGCTCTGGGACTCCGCAGGTCGTGCAGGGGGTGACAAGGGTTGGCCATTATGTATGTCAGCTTCGCCAACATCCTTCTGTCAGCCACCTCCTTGAAGGTGTCCACGGGGCAACCTAGGATAGAGCCAGCTTTCATAACCAGCTAATTATGTCTTTTCCTGTCTCTGTCCGTTGACATGATGGCATATAACACTGCAGAAGCCACCAGTGTCACAGAAAGTCCGCAGCAGTGACCTGCACAGGTTAGCTCAGTCTCTTCAATAGGTGGAGATGACTTTGGCCCCTCTTGGACAACTTGTGTTGTGTGTCCAGTACAGTTTGTTGTTGCGGTGAAGATATAGAAGGTATAGAAGAGTCCACTATCTCAATGTCTGATCTCTGGGTGTTCTCTGGCGGAACTGACAGCTAGAAGTCAATCACAAGCCCCTTTGTCTTAATGGTATTAAAGTGCAGATGGTTACATGCACACTAGTCGACGAAGCCTGGAGGTGACTCCCCTGCATTCATACTTGTTATTCTGAGACCCCAACACTGCTTAGTCGTCCGAGAACTTCTGCAGATGGCAGTGGCTGGAGGTTGAGAGCACCATCGCCAGGGGAGGCAATGTTAAACCATCCCACTTCTGGTATATGCCACGCCTACTCCGAGTACAGATACGGATACAGATAATTTACATGGGTGAACAGATACAGATAGTGATGTACTCGCTCATCCCTATAAAATACTACTGTCTGGGCATAATCATCAAAGTGACAAGACCATTTTGGAAACCCAGAATAGTTTTTTAGATGGAAACCTGAAAGAGCATTTGTTGTCCCCAAAAAACAGTAGATCCTTTCAAAGAAAATTGAAAACTGTTAAATTGCTGCTGTACCTGCTAGTTTGAACTAGTGTTACTCCAGTTTGATAAGCATCCCGTTCACACCATTACATCGAAGCTTTGCCTTTATAGCTAGAACCCATAGTCCATCGCTCACTCTCTCTCATTTGCTTCTAAATGAAGTGTACATGAAGTGTCCCACCCGGGCAGCATGTCTGTCTGAACCTATACTTTATGCTTGTATGAGGCGTACGTCATCATGTCAGTGATTAGCCATTGGTGTAATGGCAGACTTGAGTGGATTCCTCAACAACTACAAAAAGTTTTCAGTGGCATAAAGAGTCTTTGCATTCAGTCCAGACAAAGGCAAAAGTAGACTTAATACACTAAATACTGCACCGTAGACACACTTCAAAGGGTCTAACAGAGTTAAGTCTTTAGTAGTTCCCACTTACGAAGACATTCTGGGCAATTCTATACATTACCTTATGGGAGCAGTTTAGCAAAGGCGCTTTATGTTAGGTCCATGATTGTGACACATAACTGTGAAATGTAGAATTGAAAATGTTGTGTTCTTCCAGCAACATAGTGCCGTTAGAGGTTTATTGTCACCGCTATTTTTAAGTCAATGTTTACCACCTGTAGTTATGTCACCGTTATGCTTTATAGCAGGGCTCTTCAACTGGCGGCCCATAAAGGACATTAGATCGATCGCAAGTCCAGTTCACAATTTAGGAGCGACTAAATTGTCTAAATTGGCGTGTCAAAATCACCACTTCATTTCACTCCTATTTCATCGTTGTTTATCTATGACAGCAGTATGACAAAAATGTTTTATAAAATGAGGACTTTCATTTTGTTTTGGGTGTCATGAGCACTTTAAAGGTATGGCCTTATATACAATATAGCATTATATGAAAAATTAGAGTAAGTGAGAGGTCTACTTAAAACTAGTCAAGCTTTATTCCAAGGACAAAAAGCTGACAAAAATCTCCTAAAAAAAAGTTCTAACCTTACCTTGGTCCTCCACGTGGATCCACATCCTCCATCACTTCATCATTTTACCTGCAAGGCTCCTACAGTTAAACGGCACGTTTTCAGCAGGTGATCCACTGCAATCAAACCTGACTCGCATGAAAATGTGCATTTAACAAAAGCTTTCACAAAAGCTTTCAAGGACATGGAACAATCTGCCAGCACAGTGGGACTCAACCATTGAACAATCATGGCTGTCGTGTGTTAGATTTGCACCAATGGCAGTGATGTCGGAATGATCAAATATAAATGCAAATCAAATGTGTCAACATCATTCTTGTATGCATAAAAAAGTAAAAAAAAGGAAAGAAAGGAAGCGCCAGGGTTGACTTGAGAACTCAGCCAGGCTTTGTCTTTATAGTGTCAACACAAGCAGCGCTGTTTTCCATCCTCAAAAAGCTATTTACTTGCTATTGAGTCAGTCAAGTGTTTTAAAATTTAGCATTACTTGTCAGTGACATGCAGTCAGAGGAGGCAGGTCAGGCAGTAATAATAATAATGATCAAACAAAATATTTGTTTTTTTGTATGCATTCAAGATATTTTATGCTGTGCTGAATGAATGCATTTGACAGCCAGGATGTAGGATTGTATACTAAAAGCTAACCAGGAAGATGTGTCGGTGGGTTGAGGAGGTCTTCGAGGTATTCCTTCCACCGGTTCACAACATCTCCAGTCAAGGTCAGCCGCACACCATCCCTGCCATACACGGTGTTGACTGTGTACTGCTTCCCCCTCCTGAGACGGCGGATGGTGGTACAGAATCTCTTTGAAGCCATCCGGAAGTCATTCTCCATGGCTTCTCTGAACTCCTTCTTCAAGTTTTTGCCTCAGCGACTCAGGAGTCCCATGGGCCAAAAAGGCCCGATAGGACTCCTCCTTCAGCTTGACGGCATCCCTCACCAGTGGTGTCCACTAACGGGTCCTGGAATTTCCGCAATGACAGGCACCGACCACCTTACAGCAGCTCCAATCAGCTGCCTTGACAATGCAGGCATGCAACATGGCCCATGGTTCAGATCAGTGTGGCCGTTCCTTCTAATCACGTCTTTCCAGATCTCACTGTTGCATGAGCGGTGAAGTTCCCCAGCAGAACAAGGGAATCCCCCGAGGGTGCACCCTACAGTACTCCCTTTGAGGACTCCAAAAAGGGCGGGTATTCTGAAATGTTGCTTCGTGCGTAAGTCCAAACAACAGTCCCCGTCACCCCACCCGAAGGCAGAGGGAAACTACCCTCTCTTTTATTGGGTTAAACTCCAACGTACAGGCCCTGATCTGGTCCAGCCCCTCTCGGGAATACTGGTTCCAGAGCCCTTGCTGTGTGTTGAGGTGAGATTGGCTATATCTAGCCGAACTTCAACTCAGACTGCTTCCCCACCAGAGAGGTGACATTCCACGTGCCAAGAGCTAGCTTCTGCAGCTGAGGATCGGACTGCCAAGGTTCCTGCTTTCGGCTTCCTCCCAGCTCGCTCTACACTCGACCCCTTTGGCCCCTCCTATGAATGGTGAGCCCATAGGAGGGGTGACCCATGTTACCTCTTCGGGCTATGCCCGGCCGTGCCCCATGGGTGCAGGCCCGAGCACCAGACGCTCGCCATCGTGTCCCATTAAGAAATCAAATACCCTCTTGAGCATGATGGTGCTACAAGAGGGCTACTTTTTTTTGTAGACATAGCAAGTTTGCTTGTGATGGAATGTTTAGTCAACTTCCTCAGTCGTGCTCCAGAGTGGGGCCCCGGTGACCCGCGTCCGGGCGAGAGAAATCTAGGTCCCACATTATTTCTCATATTTAGGGTCTGATGAGCCACTGTTTGTGAATATTGAAAATGCTTATGTTTGTGCAACAAACCTTTACAAGCTGTACTGAAATACGTTCATAAAAAAATAGCTGAGTGGATATTCTATTGCTTAACATTAGCAGTTTCAACTTAGAGTGCCAGTATTTATGTAAAAAATGTTCCAATTAACAAATACAGCAATTGACAAACTATTCTGCAGAAAATTCAATGCATTTCTGTTGTACTAATATACTATAAAACTCACTTCTTACTTCTAATACACACCAAGACTAAGGCTGAATCCCAATTCTAAGAAATGGGACACCACTTGATTCTTATTACGTCATCACCCTTCACCGCTTGCTGACTGTGACATAGGCAGATGAGATAATGAAATGGTTTATAATAAATGTTTCCTTCCATAAAGTAAGGTGCATACATGTCTACATTATTTCAATGTTATATAGCTACCTCACAACACCTTTTTAAAAATAAAAGGCAAACATTTGTACACACTGTGACATTTATTGCAAAACAAAAAACAATTGTAATAAACAGTTTACAACCATCACTGTAACAACATTTATAAAAACAGAAAATGTAGCAAATGTAGATATGAAATAGAAGTCACAATATAACAAATGCCATAAAAAAATGAATAACCTTATCAAGCATTTCAAGGTTTAAAAACATCCCCGGTTTGGCCTCGCTCTCTTCTTGTTTGGTTTGGTTTGGTTGAATATAATTTGAACATGCATGCAGGTTACAATGGAATACATCTCATAAATCATTTCACAGTTCCACATGTCCAAAAGGAGTAGGAAGAAGCAAAGCTTATTTAATCCTTCCCTCCAATTCGTTCCACATCTTGTGCAGTACATTGAGTGAGTGAAGATTGCTTTTATAATTATTGCCTCATATCTCTGCACAATACATTAGATATGGTAATACCAAAGTGTGTGTGAGTGATTTTTGATTAAGAACAAATTTTGCTTTATCCAATACTGAAGTATTTCTCACCACCTTTTGTTGTATATTTTTGATTTGAGATTTTCAACTCATTTTTTCGTCTATTATGATCCCCAGAAATGTATTTTCTGTCACTCTTTCAATATCCACACCATCTATTTGAATTTGATCGTACGTATCCTTTCTGGTATTTCCAAATAGCATTATTTTAGTTTTACTTAAGTTCAAGGATAATGTGTTTTTATCAAACCATGTCTTTAATATGACCATTTCATCCTTGACCTTTTTAATTAGTTCTTGTGTGCTTTCCCCATCACAAAAGGCAGTGGTATCATCCGCAAATACATCAACGTTGTTGATGTTCTCTCTGATTGTTTTGTAAGAAAGTCCATAATTGCATATTGTTGTATTTGTCTTTTCCATACTGAGATTGTAGCTTTTCAAAGGTCTCAGAGTGCTGTATTTTGTATCAGCTGACTTCACTTGGCTCAGCATCTCCTGCGGGAATGACACATATGCACGAATGATGGGCTACAACTATTAACTCAATGTAAACACAATAATAATAGTAATAGTAGTATAGTATTAGTTTGCTGAAAACAAATATAGAGTGATGGTAAAAAAATAGTTGACTAAAAGTTGAATATAGTTTGATAATGTGGTGTGCTGTCCACATATGGACATGTTGTTTATATCTTTTATTTAGCTTACTTCCTGACCATCCAGACTGTATGCTGAATACAGTAAACATATCGCACCACGACAATCGTTGGTGGACTAGGGTGGCTATGATTCACAGCAAACAGACTTCACTACGATGTGCTGCTTTGAATGATTACGTTAGAAAACGCAGACGTCATTGTACACTCTGGAGCGGGGCTAGCCACATGCTATGGGCGGGCGAGGTGCATCCGAGCAGCCTCCGAGCTGCCACGGAGCTCAGGAGTATAGAGCGGGGGATATCCACCCGCCATGGCTGAGAAAGGGGGCGCTTTTCTCGGCCAGTTCAGTAATGTAGATTCCCCTCGCTAGCAAGCGATTTATTTTAAAATACAACTTACAATGAACAGGCTAATGTGGTCGCTATCTAATCATTGTCTAATCATTAATTAAATGCAGTAGATTGCAGTGAAGTCAGATATCGGTATTAGCCGGTTAGTTATAACTTGCGAGTGGAGCATTGAATATAAAATAAACCATGAGCGACGTTACTGTGAAACTCAATAATTATGTGGGATTACTTACATTTATATGTTTCTTTCGGTCTCCGCGCTTCCATCTTCTCTGCCTACCCCTTTGTTTCAAGTGTGGTCGCTGGCCACACTTTCAAGGGGTGCTGTATATACCCCTTAGCACTTACCCCTTACCCCTCACCCCTCGGTTTAAGAAGAATTGAGACACTACTTGATTCTCGTGAACGCGCAAAACCTACGGGTAAGGAGTAAGACAAGGGGTAAGGGGTAGAATTGGCATTCGGCCCACGAGTACTCTCAATTAGTCACAGATATTCCAGCAAATATACACACACATGTTAATAAAGGCCCGGTCACACTGCCCGAACTTTGCTGTAGTGTTCCTGGAGCGGTGAAAAAAATTAATCACCGCTCGTATCCGCGCACCGCCGTTTAACAGAAGTTGGCCCCCGTTAAGGCAACGGCGTATATGCTCGGCCACCGCTGATGGTCCCTCCTACTGCTCCAAAAGTTTTGAGCTGCACAAAATATTGCAAGCGGTGAGGAGTGGGCAATTTTCCGCTACAGCAAAGTTCATCACGGCTCCAACAACGCCCAGTCAAAGTTTGGCGTCGCTAGATGGAAGTTCGTGGACGCTTGGGTCCGCTAGGCCAACACAGAAATCTTGAACGCTGGACCACTGCTGCTTCGCCAGCTTTGCCCGGGCGGTGATTAAACATTGCACAAACTTTGGTGGAGCGGCTGTAAGCGTTTTACGAGCGGACACGGGATTGCTGGAACGGTGTCAGGCGTTGAAGCAGCGATCCATTGCGGTGATGAACTTTGGTTTGGCGTTGGTATGGAGGTGTCGGAGGGAGACCAGAATTTGTCTATAAATACGGGGAGAAATGGACCAAGAGCCCAATAGTCTACTGTGGCATTGCTTTGACTTTAGCGCCCTCTGCTGTATAGTTGCTGAAAATGCTTGTGTTCCGCCAATTCCTTTATAACTTATCTGACGGCTGTCTTTATTTTCACACAGTAAAACGATCTCTATATACACTGAAGCTAACCTAAGCTTCCATTAAAACGTTGCAAATGATGTAAATAACAATACAACGTTGGAGTTTATTAAAATTCGCACTGAAGCAATGCAGCATTATGTGTTATGTACAATACATGGATAACTGATCCGCATGCGCAGAACGCCGCTCTATCAACGCTTGCGTCACAGCTAAACCAACGTCCGCTACTGTTAAACCAACGCTAAAGCAACGCCGACTTCAGCGGTGCACCCCTAGGACAACGCACGTGTTTTCGATTTTTTTTTCCCATTTTGTGCGCGGTTACGAGCGGTGATTAATTTTTTCACCGCTCCAGGGACGCTACAGCAAAGTTTGGGCGGTGTGACCGGGCCTTAAAAGACTTTAGTGACCATACGATGAACAGTAGAACATGACATCTTGTCCACCATCGATTCTGCTCCCTTCCATGGCTAAATGGCTTATTTTCTCTGATTATACAGTATCTACTGTATTGGGTATATGCAAGTTGACTATATGGGTGTTATTTCATGTCTAAATCGCTGTAATAAAGTTAAAAAAACATATTTAGAAGATCATCAACAGGTTTTCTATGCCATAACTACGAAAATATTCCATTTGTAAAGAAGGAATCCTACGTCGTGGAAATTGACTTTTTGACGTTGAGTGTGGAATGAATTAGCCGCGATAAACGAGGGATTACTGGATTGCAACATTAAACCTAGAAAATATTCATACTTCTGCAACAATCAACATTTTAAGCATGGAATAAGATATAATATGAAATCAGTGTTAAACATTACTTCGCGACACCCACGTAGAGCACATAGAGGCATATTATTCTATCTGTCACATATGCAGTGAACATTCACACAGGAACTGCATGTAATTTAATGCTGTTTGTTTATGCGTTGCGTATAAAACACAGTATATAACAATATATAACCGAGGGTCTTATTTAGATGTGAAAGCTTAACATGAAGGTAGTTTCATTTTCAAATTAAAACGCACAAAATGAATACAGACTCAGCATCGGTACCAGCCTGGAGTTTGTTTTCCAATGAGATGATTATCACATTGTTTTTTTGATGTGTGGGAAACAGCCAGTGTGCTCGTATGAATTAAATTGACATTGAGTAAATACAAAATACTAGCACTCAAACCACCCATAATAACACCATCAAAGCTCACGTTTATGCATTTGGGAACAATGATGAGGTGTAAGAAGAACAGGAAAAATATAAATCTATTTTTGGGCACATTTGAGAAATTTCCACTTTTTCCTGGCGCACACAACTATGGTGCTTTGAAGGACAAGTGGACTAAACGATCCGCAAAACCTAATGAAACAAAACAACATAAACATGCAAAAAGTATGGGATTTCTAACAGTAAATTATTTTTCCAATAAAATAATAGATTTTATTTCCAAAAATTACTTGCATTTACATACAACTGGATGTTTTGATTTACAAAACTATTTTTAAAAACATGTTTCTGGAAATTTTCCATAGCTCAGTTTGATTTTTGACTAGATTTTTGTCACAGGTCTTTAAAAACAGCAGAGTGGTCCTGTCACGTAGATGATCTTTAACTTGCTCTAATGACAGAATCTAAAAGTACATCCTTCTTGGATACTGACATCTGTCGCATAATTCCAAAGCTCTTTAACTTCTGTTGCACATCCACTACATTTACATTCATTGCCCCCCTTCACATTTTGCATCGGTCTCATCTGTCGGTTATTTGTCAGGAATTATGCATAAAAGTGAATGCCACGCAACAATTTATGTGACAAGATAGATGTAATTAACGAAGTGGGCTCCCTACAGGAGAACGGATTGACATGATGTAAATGATTTAATTAAATCACACACCCGTAATCAGACCTACAAGTAATCACTGTGGACTGCTGATTGTGTAAAAAGGCTAAAAATAGCGTTACATTTTGCTACTCATTCATCTCATTCAGAACTAATAAGCGTCAATTAGTAAATGGGTCAGTGAGATACTGTGTTGGAAAGTAGCACGTTGTCATATGACTCATAAACTCTGATAGCATTGATATCAATAGTAGCACAAATGCATTTTGGACACTTTGTGCTTCATGATTACAATATAGGTGCACAACACACAAATGCTGTTGCATTTAAAGCTGCTGTAGCGTGTAAGTCACCTGCTCAAGATTTTTTTCCAACCAAAAGAACGACGAGAATATGTAGGGGTGTCCCAATAAAACATTTTTACATTTCATAATGACATAGCTGGTTTGACTATTGGCCGATAGCGATATCCGATCCAATATTAACACGAATCCTACATACTTTTACTTATTTTGTAGTGTGGAATGTTAGAAAAGGCTTGATGAAGTGATATTACTCAAACAGAGAGCAATAGGTATTAGAGAAACTGACCCATTTACTTATTTCTGCATCTGTTGTACAGTTTTATCCACAATGTAGTAGTGGCTATAGGCATAATGTAGCGAGGCTCGAGGTGCTTAATAAAGCGTTTAAACCCAACATTACTCATCACCGACAAGCGCTGGCTAATGACCTTTTGCAGACTTTTGGTAGTTTCTCACACTTTGCAAGTGTTTTAGACAGTGTTGGCTGTTTGAGGAAGGTGGTTGCTGTATACTTGTTGAACCGATGAGTGAAATCATATGCTCTTCCATATACTGCTGTTGTAACAACATCCTTTTGTTGCATATGTGTGAATTAGTGAAGCGTAGCTTACATAACCGGACCAGGAAGAGGATATAGTGCTTGCAACTCGTTAGAATGCGGGCGCCCTCTAAACGGCAGCATACAGCGTCTTAGAATTGTACATTAGTGCACTGTCGTAACTGTGGAATAAATTTAGAGATGAAACAAAGTGATGAGGCAAAAAAACTTCTATGACCTAACTCATTACAAAGAAAAAAGGTCAGGTAATATGTAAAATATATTATAATAATGTAATAAAATACGTTGACTGAAATATTAAAACCCTCATTAACACCAAGGTCAAGTTTTTAGTGCTGAAAACAAATGGCGTGGTAATGGATGACCTTCAGATTTCCATCATTTGCTCATTTTACGGTTCTTTGAAAGTTAAACAAACGACTCTTTATGGTGATGAGCATTGCCATAATTTAGTACTATTAAACAGTCCTATAAATCATATAATTAATATTGTAGTCTCTTCATACCATTCATAATACAGATTTACAACCGCAGTACTAGGGGAGAAGCTGTGGAAGAATAGTCTGGATAAGGTGGGGATGAATTGAGGAGGTTGAAGAACGACTAAGAAACCAGGGTTCGATCTTCAGAAGGATGAGTCATTAATAGTGGCTTTTCCTTTTTTTTTCCCCTTTCCTTTCCTGCAACAAGTGTGATGTTGTTTATCATACTGTACATCACGGCTTGTTTGATAAATTTTAGCTGCTTTTAGTGTAAACTATATACACAGTGGTGTGAAAAAGTTTTTTTTTTTTTTTGCAAGTTTGCCACACTTAAACGTTTCAGATCATCAAACAAGAGTAAATATTAGTTAATGACAACACAACTGAACACAAAATGCAATTTTTAAATGAAAGTTTTATTATTAAGGGAGAAAAAAAATCCAAACCTATATGGGTCTATCAGTCTGGAAAAGGTTAGAAAGCCATTTCTAAAGCTTCGGGACTCCAGCGAACCACACTGACAGCCATTATCCACAAATGGCAAAAACATGGAACAGTGGTAAACCTTCCCAGGAGTGGCCGGCCAACCAAAATTACCCCAAGAGCGCTGGGACGACTCATCCAAGAGGTCACAAAAGACCCCACAACAACATCCAAAGAACTGCAGGCCTCACTTGCCTCAGTTAAGGTCAGCGTTCATTAGTCCACCATAAGAAAAACACTGGGCAAAAACAGCCTGCATAGCAGAGTTCCAAGACCAAAATCACTGCTGAACAAAAAGAACATTAAGCCACATCTCAGTTTTGCCAGAAAACATCTGGATAATCCCCAAGACCTTTAGGAAAATATTTTGTAGTCTGATGAGACAAATGTTGAACTTTTTGGAGGGTGTGTCTCCCATTAAATCTTGCATAAATGTAATACCGCATTTCAGAAAAAGAACATCATACCAACAGTAAAATCTGTTGGTGGTAGTGTGATGGTCTGGGGCTGTTTTGCTGCTTCAGGACCTGGAAGACTTGCTGTGATAAATGGAACCATGAATTCTGCTGTCTACCAATAAATCCTTAAGGAGAATGTCCGGCCATCTGTTCGTGACCAAGTTGAAACCACCTTGGGTTCTGCAGCAGGACAATGATCCAAAACACTCCAGCAAGTCCACCTCTGAATGGCTGAAGAAATCTAAAATGAAGAATTTGGCGTGGCCTCATCAAAGTCCTGACCTGAATCCTATTGAGATGCTGTGGCATGATCTTAAAAAGGCGCTTCATGCTAGAAAACCCTCCATTTTGTCTGAATTACAATTCTTCCAAGATGAGTGGGCCAAAATTCCTCCACAGCGCTGTAAGAAGCTCATTGCAAGTTATTACAAATGCTTCAATCCAATCCACTTTATTTAAATAGCCCATTTTATAAACACTGTTTCCAAAGTGCTGCACAGACTAGTAAAACAATAAATCATAAGAAATAAAAGTATAAATTGCTACAGTAAATGCAAATGAATCAAATAAAAACAGACATTTAAAACATTAAAATATTTAAGGCAAGAAATAAAACAATAAAAACATAATATAAAATAAATATTTAAAAATAAAAAGTAGGCTAAACAAAACCAATTAAAATTAGATGAATGCCCAAGCCTAATGAGGTGGTGGAAAAAATAAAATAAGCAAAAAAGAGGAATAATAAAAAGGGGGGGGAAAAAATTTAATTTTTAAATGTGAAAAATAGAGACCCTTAATTGTACAGAACTATTTGATGCTTGAATGGTGTGAATCGGTTGAAAAATTAAGGAGGAGTTAGAGCCGGCTCATAGAGCAGATTCATACGGGATCGACCCATCACTACAGCTTAGGGGTGGCAGAGCCAATTGGTTCGCGATTGACCCATCACTAGTGCAGCTTAAAAGGTACCTGAGGAAATTTTCAAAGATAAGTCCCACCGTATGGCGTACACCAAAAGTTCTTGCAGGAAAAAAAAAATTCTCCAATGATTTGAACATTCTGTCTTAGAAGTGGTCTGAACTGGTTGAGAAATGTGAGAATGGTGGAAGTCTGAGAAATGGCCCATTGACTTTCAATGGGAAAAGTCTGTGGAATTTTTGGATTTTTGGAAAATCTGAGAATTTTTTGAAAAAACTGAAATGGTCGCACCTTATTCCCGAATGAGCTGAACGATTTGATGCTTGAATGGTGTGAATCGGTTGAAAAATGAAGGAGGAGTTAAGCGTCAAAAAGCGGCGTAATAATAATAAAAGGGCGGAGAATTTTAAGGGCATTCACACAACTAAAAAGAAAAGAATAAAAGACATAGAAGACCACACAACTCACACAGAGTTAAAAGCCACAGAATAAAAGTGGGTTTTAAGACGAGACTTAAAGCATTTGACTGTTGGGGCTGTTTTTATGTGATGTGATGAGAGTATTCTACAGCTTGGACCAACTACAGAAAAGGCCTGGTCTCCCCTGCTCTTAAGTCTCATCTTGGGCACCACTAGTTGGAGCTGGCCTTCGGACCTCAATATTCCTGCTGGAGTGTAAATTTGGATGAGGTCCGAGGTGTATTGAGGAGCCAGTCCATTCAACGCCTTAAAAACAAAGAATAACAGGCAGCCAGTGCAGGGAGGCAAGAATTCGGAGTGATGTGCTCCCTTTTTGGTTCTTGTTAAAAGCCGTGCCGCAGAGAGAACTGTAAGAGAGAGAGTGCATTGTTGCTTATTCCAGAGTAAAGTGCATTACAGTAGTCCAGACGTGACAAAATAAAAGTGTGCATGACTTCGAAATGTCTCAAAGATAAAAATGATTTAATGTTAGATAAAAGCTGAAGATGATGAAAACAGGGTTTCACAAAACCGTTGATTTATTTATTAAGCTAAAGATCACTATCTATTATGGTGCCAAGGCTGGTGCCCGTGGGACACATGGTTCTTGAGGGTGGCCAGGTCCAAAAGGGTACCAGTGTGATCGAGCAGGATAACTTCAGTCTTCTCCTCATTGAGCTTTAAGAAATTTTGAGCCAACCAGACCTTGACATCACTTAAGCACTCGAGAAGGGGTGTCAGGGGGGAATGGTCATTTTTTGTGAGTGGTAAGCAAATTCTGCATACGTCATCTGCATAAAAATGATAAAAGATGCCATGCTTCCTACATATTGCAGTAAGTGGGAGCAGGTATGGAGTAAACAGGATGGGCCCAAGAATTGATCCCTGGGGGACTCCTCAGTCAAGGGGAGCGGTGGACGAGGTGGCGTCCCCAAGTCCCAAACGATTATTTTGTAAATATCGGACCAAAACTGGAAGAAGAAATCCCAAAACAAGACAATTGATGACTGGAAAGATATTATTGATAGCAATCTGAATTCAATATTTCTCACTATTGTAACCAAAAAGGAGATTACTGACATTGTCAAACATTTTAAGGCAAAAACATCAACTGATTGTCATGAACTTGAAATGGAAACAATTAGGAGGGTCATCAATGAGATCGCAGACCCGTTAACATATATTAGTAACTTATCTTTTCAGACTGGAATATTTCCAAGCAAAATGAAAACAGCCAAGGTGGTTCCAATTTTTAAAAAACGAGACAAACATCAATTTACAAATTATCGACCAGTTTCCTTGTTACCTCAATTCTCTAAAATTGTGGAGAAGTTATTTAATAATAGGTTGGACAAATTTATTAATAAGAATGAATTACTCACTAGCAGTCAATATGGTTTCAGAGCCAACATTTCAACTTCTATGGCACTGATAGAAATCACGAAGGAAATCACAACTACTATAGACCACAGAAGATGTGCAGCAGCTGTATTCATGGATCTGACAAAAGTTTTCGATACAATTAATCACAATATCTTATTTTCAAAATTAGAAAGGTACGGAATAAGAGGATTAGTTTTGAATTGGGTTAAAAGCTACCAAGCAAAGAGGAAACAATTTGTAAAGCTAGGAGAATACACATCTGGGAGTTTATACACCACGTGTGGGGTACCCCAGGGGTCCATATTGGGACCAAAACTGTTCAATTTGTATATCAACGACATTTGTAAAGTAACAAAGGATGTAAAATTGTTCTTATGATACCACCGCTTTTTGTTCTGGGGAAAGCAGACAAGAACTAATTAAAAAGGATCAAATGGTCATATTAAAGTCATGGTTTGACAGAAACAGATTATCCCTGAACTTAAGTAAAACTAAAATAATGCTATTTGCAAATAGCAGAAGGGACACGTACGATCAAATACAAATTAATGGAGTGGATATTGAAAAAGTGGAAGAATATAAATTCCTGGGGGTTATAATAGACGAAAAAATGAGTTGGAAATCTCATATTAAATATATACAACAAAAGGTGGCGAGAAATATTTCTATATTATATAAAGCAAAATATGTTCTTAATCAAAAATCACTCCACACTCTTTATTGTTCCTTAGTATTACCATATTTAATGTATTGTGTGGAGATATGGGGTAATAATTGAAAAAGCAATCTTCACTGTACTGCAAAAAAGGTCGGTGAGGATCATTTATAATGCCATGTACAGAGAACATACAAACCCTCTATTTTTAAAATCACAGATATTAAATTTTGCAGATTTAGTACAATTTCAAACCGCCAGAATAATGCATATGTTACGTGTGGGTAGGCACTGGACCCCAGATGCAGCGGCAGGAAGCAGGTGTTCAGGTAAGCAAGCCTTTTAAATGGAACAAAAGGCGATGGTGCACGAGAAAAAGGCAGAACACAAAAGCACCATGAAGACCTGACTTGGAGGAGGCCTGGGGTTTCCTTCTGGAGAACCAGGAGCACTGGGCGCACACTCTGGGAGACGCCGGGAATAGCTTAGTCCACAGGAGGGAAGGAATAGTTCCACTAAACTGCAGAAAAGGTGTACAGGGTAAAAGCCAGAACAGAGCTATCCGTAAGTGCGGCACAAACCATCAAGAATAATCCAGCATCTCCCAGGTGCAATCCCTCAGTTTAAATGAGGTTGACGATCATCAGGGGCAGGTGCGCCCAGTAGTCCTGCCTCCAGCCGGAGAAAGGGCTCCTGCAACAAAGGACGCACCCAGGAGAAGGCAGGGAAATGCAGAGGGCACGGACAGAGAGCAAACTGTGACAGCATAAAGTTAATAACAACTCGCTACCAAAAAACCTTATACAGTATTTCTCTATCAGAGAGGAGAAATATGATCTTAGAGGAAAATTAAACTTAAAACATTTATACGTGAGAACTATGCTGAAAACACACAGCATTTCCGTGTGTGGAATTAAGTTATGGAATGGATTGAGTAAGGAACTCAAACAATGTACAGAGATGAGCACATTCAAAAAACAATACAAGCAGTTGATATTTGCTAAATACAAGGCAGAAGAGTCTTGATCATCACAATGATGTTCTGTCAGGTTCGTTATTATTATTTTTTTTTTCGGTTTTTTTTTTTTAAGGAAAAAAAAATATTTTTCATATTATTCATATTTATTTTATATATACTTTTTTTTTGGTCTTACTGTCATCTATTATGTATTATTATCCTGATTATCACAGAAAACACGACATGGAATGCAGGAAGTGAACAACATGTACTGTACAAGATGTAGAATGGATGGGGGGTAGGATTAAATAAGCTTTGCTTCTTCCTACTCCTTTTGGACATGTGCAACTGTGAAAGAATGATCAATGAGATGTATTCCATTGTAACCTTAATGTTCAAATAAACTAATACCAAACCAAACCAAACCAAAGTAAGGCATCTCCCTGTCAGGTAAGGCCTAAACCACTCAAGGGCAGTCCTCCTGACATCCACACAGTTTTCCAAGCGAGATAAAAGAATAGTGTGGTCTGTGTTGAAGACAGCAGTCAAATCTAAAAGCACTAAAATGGCTGAGCCAGTCATTAAAAATAGGTAATTAAAAACTTTTAAAAGCACAGACTCAGTGCTATGGAAGGCTCTGTAACCTGACTGGAAGGCGTCTAAAATCCCATTTTCATCTGAAAAAGGCTGTATCTGTGTAAGAACACTGTTTTCTAGTTTTGAAATAGGCCGATAATTTCATAAAATTAAAGACTCAAGACCAGTCTTTTCAAGCAAAGGTTCAACAGCAGCCTTTGTACAAAAGGATGGGACAATACCAGAGGACAGGCTGCTGTTGATGATATTACAGATATTACAGACATGCCGGCCAATAGTTGCCCACACCTTCCTAAAAAAGCGAGGGGGGACTGGATCAATAGGAGAGGTAGAAGGCTTAAGTCCATCAACTACCTTTGTAATAAAGGCCAGCAACACAGTTTCAAACTGATAAAAAACTTTAGCGCACACTGTCGATGTAGACAAATTCAAACAGGAGGGTGATGTATTGGCTCGTATAGACGCAACCTTGTCATTAAAAAAGTGCAAGAAATTTCTCACATGATATGTCCGGTGTAGTGCATGGACTTGATTGCGGTTGTTGCTAAGGGTGGCCTAACTCGTTATTTATGTTTTAGGAGGCAATCTCTTTTTCACACATGGCCATGTAGGTTTGTATTTTTTTTCCTCCCCTAATAATAAAAAGTTTAATTTAAAAACTGCATTTTGTGTTCAGTTGTGTTGTCATTGACAAATTAAATTTGTTTGATGATCTGAAACATTTAAGTGTGACAAAGGTGCAAAAAAAGAACTCAGGAAGGGAGCAAACCCTTTTTCACCGCACTGTATATGGCGTTGGATTGCACTGCTGTTGATGTGTCAGGTCAGACTAAAGTTATAAAAAAGCGCTAGACTCTGTGGGACACTATCGTGCCTCTGTGTGCCGTCACAACAGAGAGGGGTGGCTTGACATGGTGCACATGCGTTAATTACGCAAAAAATGTTAATGTAATTAATTAAATAAATTAGTTACCGCCGTTAACGTGCTATTTTTGACAGCCCTAGTCCTTATATAACAGGCATAAAGTCTGAATTCAGCAGTTATAATAAAAAACTACTGAGAGTTGAAGCAAGATAGGAGACCCCTGTGATAGTATCACCATCAAAAGGCTGGCCAACTATGTGTTTATGTTCACTAAGCAACCACACACAAGTAGTGTTTTGAGGATAAGACATAATTAGTATAATAACAAGTGAGTAACGTTGTTCTGTGAAACTTGAAAAAGTTAGGACGCACCCCATGATCATGATATATCCACTTGTGGCTTTACCGTGGGACAAAATTGAGTTCCGAACCAACCACAATGTTTGTTTGCACTGTGGTAAAAAGGCACATTTGGACTCCGAAGACCAGAAGCTAGGCTTATAACTCTAGCTAACTGCGAGCTAGCTGCCACCAGTGCATAGTAAAGCCAGTGACAGCTAGGCAAAGCGTGTAAACAAAGATGCAAGAATAGTCAAACTGCAATAGGGTTGGTTCGGGAGTGATCTGTTGGCAAGCCTACGTGACAGCATAAAGGTAGGATTTTCCGCTGAACGCTGATCGTTCTTTGTGATCGGCTCTGAAAGTTGTTTATTGGCATATGACGATTACATGTTCTTTATTTATCTGGTATAGGCCTGGCCGCATGGTGGCCGAGCGGTTAGCATGTTGGCCACAGTCAGGAGATCGGGAAGACCTGTGTTCGAATCTCCGTTGGGTAATTTGCATGTTCCCCCCGTGTGTGCGTGGGTTTTCTCCAGGTACTCCGGGTACTTCCTCCCACATTCCAGAAAGATGCATGTTAGGTTAACCGTCGACTATAAATTGTCGGTATGAATGTGAGTGTGAATGGTGCCCTGCGATTAGCTGGCGACCAGTCCAGGGTGTACCCCGCCTCTCGCCCGAAGGCAGCTGGGCTAGGCAATAGGTATACCCCCGCGACCCTAACGTGGATAAGCGGCATAGAAAACGGATGGATGGTATAGGCCTCCTAACTCTGCTCCATGGTAATTTATACTGTTTTAGGCCAATACCACAACCAAAATGACAGTAATAGACTTACAAAAAAAAGGTGGCTGTACCTCTAGTGCACAATTTTTTAAATAAAAAGTTTGCTAACTTTTCTTTAAAACCCTCCGGGGTCCCTTTAATTTCCCACCCTTTCGGGTCCCTAGAGGACAAAAAGTCCCATTGACTTCCATTATATGCACCATTTTTCAACGCATTGTAATTAGAAAATATAAACTTGCATTTTTTAATTTCAGGGTTTCATTTTGTTGAAAAATAGTCAAATTTGTCATATTTACTGTTTAGAACAGATTGGACAATTTTCACATTGTAGGTGGTAGGTAGTGTTTCCTACCGGGAAAAAAAAAAACCCACTGACTTCCATTATAAGCACCAACAGGGAATTCAAAACCACACTGCTGAAACAGGGAAAGAAGCTCAAAAGTACAAACGTCTACATGAATGAGCATTTGACAACCGCAACGCTGACATCGCCAAGAAAGCATGCGACTTGAGGAAGCAAGGAAAGATACCAGGTACTTGGAGCGCCAACTAAAATCTACATCAAGCTAAATGGAGGGCCAAAAGAGGCTAGAGTGCTTGTTGTTAAAGATATCAAGGAGCTAGATACATATTAAATATCACATCACCAGGACAACAAGGAAATTAAAGTCTACAACCCACAACCAAAGAACCATCCAGTTGAAAGATGACATGACATTCAATAACATCTGACATGACTACCATGAGCTTGGTCATCCGGGAGGGACTCAGAGTAGAGTCGTTACTCCTTCACATTGAGAGGAGTCTGTTGATCTAGTCCGGATGCGTACCAGACGCCTCCCTGGTGAGGTGTTCCGATCATGCTCAGCGGGGAAAAGTCCCCGTGCGGGGCAGACCCAGGACATGCTGGAGGGATTATGCCTCACAGCTGGCCTGCCTTGGTGGAACTGGAAGAGGTGGCCGGAGACCTAGAAGTCTGAACTTCCCTACTGAGACTTCTGGCCCAAGTGTTCCCAAACAAGAGACATTAAAAACAGAAAGAGTTTTTCAAGCTCTGGCCTCTACTTGGGTCTATTGCTAGCCATGACTCACGTTAGCCCATGTCTTGGTTGCACTGTATTTGTTTATGGAGACAGGTATTTTCACAAGGTTACACTTCCTGTCCCTCACTTAATGTATACCCTGTCGAAGCTCTATACACCTCTGTACGTACTGAATGACCGACATACAAATAGTGGACATGTTATGCCACTAGTAAGTATCAACCTAATAAAAACAGAAAACGTCTTTGCATAGTGACAGCATTTGTCACGATTAGCACACAATTTCAACTTGGAAAGTGACTGGAGAAACGCATGTGTCAAACTGGGAGGTCAATGACGTAGAGAAGTAAACCACATTGCTTGCTTGACAAGCAGCCGGCATCTTGTGTTAAAAGCAGTCGGGTGAAAAGAGATAACATCCTTTTCACCAAGAAAAGACATGTTATCCGGTTTGGATAAAACTACTGCTCTTCACTATCGCTTTCATGACATCTAAGAACTATTTTTGGCCTTCCTTCCGCAAGAGCATCCGATTTGATGCAGAGATGGTGGGAAGTCCATCTGCTTCCCAATGTAAGCATCAGCCTGCCTTGGGAGAGACAAAATAATGATTCAGTCCTGCATCAAAATGAGTGACTTTCTGTGGCTGGATTACCGGCTATCATAAAGTGTCATCTCACATAGAGTGCCATCAAAGTGCAGAACCCTTTGAATCCTCGCTCTGATGTTCTCTCCTCTATTGGTGCGTGTGTGTGTGTGTTTGTGTGTGAGCACCCAAATGTGCACTGCAGCAGAGTTTCCAGTTTGTACGCCTCTGTTATGTCTCTCCCCAGTTTGGTACATGTCACATCATTCACTTTAATATCTCAAACATCGACAATTTCATGTTTGGTTTACAGGGTGCTTGTCAGACATTCTGCCTCTTACGGCGACATGCAGGCCGGATGACAAATTATACAAGCAGGCGGTTGGGGTAATTGCATGGAGGTCTGCATCATTGAGTTCATGGGATTGGAACAGACCTCGCCAAAGCTACTTTTGAGATGCTTGACAGATTCAAAAAGGTACCTTGAGAAAAAGAGTGTTTTACTTGTTGCAAATGAATGGCTGAATGAAATTCAAAGAGTGGCAGGGGATAGCTTTAAAAGGCAAACAAGCAACATAGTGGAGTTGTGATGATTAAAATCAGGAAATTGGAGCGCTGGATGTGGTATTTGTCAATTGATGCCAAACTGAATGAATGAGGGAAAAAAAGCAAGCTTATAACATTCACGTAAAAATGAAAAGTAAATGATATAAACTTTGAAATAAGTACAGTACTACAACTATATGGAATTAGTTATTATCTATAGAAGGGGTATCCAAAGTGTGGCCCAGAGGCCAATTGCGGCCCGCAGCTATTTTTTTATTGGCCAGCAGCACATTCTAAAATTACGAGAAAACAACCAAAAATGTTCAAAAAGAGCAAAAAGATGAGAAAAAGATGAAAAATTGATACTAATAACACTTATAATAATATGCTTTGTCACTAGGAACTGACAGCTGAGATGCAAGCTGTAAAGCAGGGTCAATTTGCAGAACTTTATCAAAATTCTATTATAATCAACAGTTTTGGATGTAGAAGTCATTTGAGGACACGGGTGTCCAAAGTGCGCCAGGTGGACATTTGCCACAATAAATTGACAAATGTTTTTTTATGAGGCACATTCTAAATACATTTAAATACATTCTAATACATATAAATGAATTTAAACTACAAAAGAAACAACAAAAATGAGAAGAGAGCAAAAAGGCCACAAAAAGGTGAAATATTGATACTTATTCGTAAGAACACCATTAGCTGGTGATTGGATCTCAATGCAGAGACGATAACCACTAAGGCGTATAAATATAAAACGTTTTACTACACAAGGCGCACACCAGTGCAAAAATACATACATACATCAACAAAGTACATTATAAAACTATCCGGCAAAGCCACTCTAACTAGATAACAAAAAGTGCTACTGGAAAAAGCCGAGCAGGAACAGAAGCTAACAGAAATAATAGAAATTATAAAATACCAAAAGGCTAACCAAAAATGCAAGAAAGGAGCTGCTGGAGGGCCAAACAGAAGAAGTACTCACGCAAAATCCTAGCAAAGCAAGTGTCCAGAGAGTAGCTACACACACGGAAGCACAGCACAAAGCAATGGTTGAGCAGAGAGTGAAGGCAAGGTAACAATCTGACAACAGGTGAGTATGCATGGCTTATGAAGGCCTGATTATGATTGCCTTCAGGTGTGCTCAGGTGGCTCCGCCCCGGCAGGACAAGCAGTGCACTGCAACAGAAAGCAGATACGCGGCAGCAGATTACATACTATAATAATACTTTGTATATAATGTACTATATACATTAGGGATGCACGATATTTATCAGTCCGACATGAGAAATTATGACGTGATGCCAATATTTCCGAACATTAAAAATAGCTCTGTTAACTGATATTTAAAAAAAACCTATTCAATGCGGGAAGATTACCCGTACTTTGGTGTGTTACTGGGCTAAGGTGAGCAAATCAAGCACCCCTTTTGTGTGATGTGCTCCACACCTCCCATGAGCTCACTTATAAACAATCATCGTGTGGGATTTCTGAACGTGTGGGATTTCTGTTTTGAAAGCCTGCGACAACAGCCAGCGCTGTTGAAGAAGCGGCTCCAAAGCTAGCCACACTGGACAACCAATCCTTAACCTTTGCTGAAGATAGCGACTTTTGTGGGCTAGTAAACCACTTAGAGCCACGGTTTGTACTTCCGAGCTACCGTTTTTTTCAGACGTATGTTTGGCAAAAAAATACGACTTGATCGCCACACTGCTTTATAGGAATGTTACAATTCCCGTATTTTAGCAATGCAAAAATCTGACTCTGTGCGTGAGCACTCGAGTCCATAGGGGCGTCCTTAAAAATGCAAATTTTTCAAATGATATTGGGTATATATTTTCATTCGTATACATGTTTGCTAGGTAGGTTACTTCTTCCTCTTCAATTTCGTATCGGATTAACACTGAGTGTTGAACCACATCGAGTCATACGAGTGATTCAAAAGTTAAGTCCAACCTTAAGCCTTTCAGGACAAGTTAAAAGGTATGTGGGATATAAATACACTTTAATATCTATCTGCAAACGAAATTTCATTAAAATATAACGGTGCAAAATATGTTAATTTTGCCCCGGAATTGCTGTGTACTTGCAATTTGTAGTGTGGCATGGAAACCAATACAGTGTGCTGCTGCACTGCGAGTATGAAATTTATGACACTTGATTTTCTGCCCTGGACTTTTTCATTATCAAAAAATATAAATGGCTACTCTGTTGACTTTTAAAACAAATGTCACAGCCCAAGTTATTATATATTTTGTAGTTTGGTTGTACTTGTGTCTTGACTCAATGTTAAAGCAATGGGAATGAAAGGCACTATTTCCCGGTATGAAATTTGCTCTAACTTCTTTAATACTTGGGGTAGAGAAGTGAATGAGGTATCAAATTAAAGTTCAGGTCATGTTTTATCAGACAGAATTAATCAGAGACTTGATTTTACATATTAAAATTTTGTAACATTCCTATCCTGTATCCTGTACTGATAGATGGAAATATGGACATATATGGACATACAGTAAGCTTCACTACTGATTTATGGACATGTGATGTTAGCCTTGTTAGCTTGCTAGGTCTGACAGCACAGAGGCTGGATAAGGACTTCAAACTACTGTATACAGTTTGTTTGTTTAGAAAAAAAAAATCAACGTCCATTTCTAGAAACAGAACTGTTCTCCATTTTTGTTACTTTTATATTTTCTTTAATAGTAGTGATGTCATATTTGGATAGGACAAATTTACAGGTACAGTTTGTCTCATCCACCTTTGAGTTTCTTACTTCCAGGTGTGAACAAATTGCAGTTAAATCTAAAAAAAACCCCTATAAATTAGTTATCGGTTACACAAACATCACTTCCCAGGCCCCGCTCCTTAAAATATATTTTTTATGATATTTTAAAATATTAAAATGTTTGCTAATTGCACAATAAAATGCATAGACATGTTATATGGGAGGCACATGTAGTACTCGCTTCATTCTGAAGGGTTGGCAGCCTGTGTGAGCTGGAAGGTGCTTGTCACTGCCGTATCATTTGTCACTTTTTTTGTTAACCTCTTAATGTGCAATATGTATTAAGAGTAAAAACAACTTCTCAGCCTCACCAGCCATCAACCTCACTTCACAGCACTGCTTGCACTATAGTCACACGCATACTCCGTAAACAAATACATGTCCAACCAATAGTGTTACCAACAGTGCCAAGCAGAAGCCAGAGCTTGAAAACCCATTTCCGTTGCTAAAGTCTCCTGTTTGGGAGCACTTGGCCCTCTCGGTGAAATACAGTCATGGAAAAAATGATTAGACCACCCTTATTTCTTCAGTTTATTGATCCATTTTAATGCCTGGTACAACTAAAGGTACATTTGTTTGGACAAAGATAAGGACGATAACAAATATAGCTCATAACTTCATGACTGTACGTAAACAGACAAGCAGATCAGAGAAAATCAGTGTGTTCAGGAGAGATGGGGAATGGGGCAACAAGTTGGAACTGTTAATGCTGCACTTTAGGCAATATGGAACTTCACATTACTAAAAATAAAACTTGTTTATCAGCGTTAATGCTTGACTCTCAACATTTGTCAACAGGTTATTGAAATGTAGCGTTGGTACTAATGGAAATGTTGACTTTTAGTGTCATTTTATTCATCAGCCTGGCAATAAATTCTCAGTATGTGTTTTCATGGAGGTTTGCAGAAGAAAATGCCATAGAAAGACTACAGAAAGAAAGTACTTCCCCTCATCTCATATACTGATGTCTCACAGTTTGTCCTTGGAGATGCTGTGCTGCGTCGCCTGGTCATTGTGTAGATTAAATTACAGTTTGTGCTCCTCCGCCACCAAATGACTTGATGCCTTCATGTGTTTTCCCACATATGGAGCAGATGCTGAGTAACTGTATGATCAATTTTCATTTCACCATCAGCGGTCAAGATCAAGGAAACCTTTAAGTGAAGAGTGATTTTTTTCTTGAAGCGTTTTGACAGTTAGACAACAATAAATGGAAGCACAGGAGGCTGGGAGAAGCAATAACCACTTCAATTTCAAGGCAGAGCCCTTTTACAAATTGACCCTTGTGGTACCCAAGTAATTTTTCTGGAGTATTTCTCTTCTCTTTGATAATTTCACATGTCATGTGAGACTATCTGTGGCCTCATCTGAAGGACGTAAGAAAGTAAGTTCCCTTTGAAACGCTAAATTATTTAAAGCTCTTCTATGTACATAAGATCACCAATATTTTATAGCACAAGCAAATTAACTGACTTTATTGTATCCCACTAGGGGACCCTGGGAAATGCATTAGACCCATAGTTGTCCACCCCCTCAGACATTTTTTGTGTGCAGCACACAGATGTCACTTTTGTTTGGATCAGTTTAGAATGTTGTATGTTTAACTATACTTTAGATCTTGACATGTACCAAAAACTGTATCTCTTGCTCCAATTTTAAAGAAGACATGGCATCTTTTTGTCATAAATTTAGAAGACTAATATACAGTATAATAGATTTAAAGCTTACTTTATTATTGTTACATGATTGTTTTGTTGAACAACTTTGATAACAACGTCATAAACAACTAGAGGATACCCAGTAGGATACACTGTGGTCATTTATGACCATGCATTTATGGTGTCGTTTAAAAGCGGTGGGTGTTTTTTAAAATTTTTCCATCAGGGGTTGCCACAGCGAGTGCATCGCATTATTTGTTGGGCTTAATTTTTATGGCAGATGCCCTTCCTGACGCAATCCTGTTATTTATCCGGGCTTGGGACCGGCACTGGACATCTCCAATGGGCTGGTTGTCAGGGCCCTGTTGGGAATTGCTATTTTCACAAAAATGTGTACCATATGCTAGCAACATATCGATATACAGGTATTTTATTAATTTATCATTAACAAGTTAACAGTGCATTTATTTATACATTATGCAATGATTCTGTTTTGCACTCAGCTGCAACACCTTTTTCAGACTTCTCATGAAAAATAATGCCACACGGCCGACATCACCTCACCCCTACTCCTTGCTAAACACGCCAGCACACGCTGTTGTGATCCTGTGGGTTCTGCATGACGAATAGAAGTGCTGCTGCTGAATTGACGTGCTGGCGCTGATAATGGAATGGACTTCTTGTGTTGGAGGGCAGATATCTGAGATTTTAGATGCAAGTCGATATAATCCAAAACTGGGTTTTTTTTTGCTGATATCAGACATATAATCCGATATCAATATCGGATCGAGACACACAAAATGACAATAGGAGGGGAAATGGAACCTATTGCAATATAGTGGTAGCATAGCAATAAAAGCAATACACTATCCTGTCTGCTCAGTACAGTATCAGTAGACATCCATATTAACACCAAAAAGGAATGCCCATTTAAGAGTGAATCCACAGTTTGGAAGTTACCTTGTTCCTTTTGCAGGTGTATGATTGTTTTATGATGGTATGATCTGTATTGAAAATATTATTACAAATGAAAAAATTGAATTATCATGTAACAAAATGGTTGAACTTCTTTGCAAGTCTGTGCTTTTCATGCTCCTCTCCAATAGAATGTTTTCATTATGCATTACTAAAATGATTAACACTTATTTATATGTAGTTATGCAGACATTATTCATTAGGGTTGTGACACTGCATCTTGCTCTAGGGTGCTCGGCCTTTTGATAACTGAGCTTGTCTAATGGACAGAAGGAACTACAATAGTGAGTCAAATGATGTTGTGGGTTTTTTGGACTGTGGGAGGAAGCCGTATTTCCCAAAGAGAGAACACATGAAAGCAGTCGCCACACAATGAGGCCTTATATAAAGATTTTTTCAACAATCAAAATGCATGTGGCGGTATAAAAAAAAATCAAAGAACATACCGTGACTTAAGCTCCATTTTGCATTGGTTTGCGTGTGGCAGCTCTTGAATGTAATGGTGCGAAAAAAAACAATTCTACTGTATTAGATACTGTCTTCAGTAGACTTCTACAAATTAAAGCTCTTTTATGCAAGCAAGAAAATGCCATCTGTCAGCAGCCCATTTATTTATTTATCGTCCTTGAAAATGCCTCCAGAGACAGCTGACTCTTTGTAGTGCGTTATTATGTTTGGTCTTATATGTATATTAATAAAGCCATAGCTTTCAGGCTTTCTTTTACTCTTTTATTTATTTATTTATTTGTCCATCTTTCATCTCTATATTTACTGAAACATTTTCCCATTTATGTATTTATCATTTTAATTATTTTTGTAATTTAGCTGCTATTTATTATTTTACTTAAACACCTTTGTTTCTTCCTTTTTTCCATTTTCTTCAATCAATCTATTAGGGATGCTCCGATCAGGTTTTTATGCTGACGATTTTGATACCGATCATCCATGAATGAGATCGGCCGATACCGTTCACATGAATTAACTGTAGATTTTTCAATTTATTTATGGTGAGTGCTATTGGCTAGGGCTGCCGTTAGACAATTCTACGGGCCTCTGGCAAATAGATAATTATGTCACGCCCTGTGTGTTTGCCTGCATGTGAGGGCACCATGGCATCCCAAGTCACTTCCTCCCTCCTCACCATGTCAATCCGAGGTGCAGCAACCTCACGCGGTTCCTGAGTGCCAGCCCATGGCTCAGCCCAGGATGGCCCCTGCTCAATGTTAGCACGCCTTCCACTTGCCCTCCTCGTCCGTACCAGTTTTGCCTTCAGTGCGCCAAGAGGAGGTCAGCTCACCCCCCACTCCTGCACCTCCGCCCTCCAAGCTTCAGACGTGCCCGATGCTCGCTCCACGCCGTCACAAGCCTTCGACGCTCATGTAGCCCGTGCCATGTCAGCTCCCAATGCTCCCAGAGCCCATACAACGTCAGTTTCAGTGCCAACGCCACGTCATCTCAAGCCGCCCTCGACACAACATTGAAAGCCGGTGGTAGTTCCGGCTGGGGGGTCAGAGCGGGAGGAACCCGTGACCCTCCTCCAAGCCTCCCTGCACCGCCCCTGGTTCCGGTTTTGGCTGAGAAGGACGTCTGGAATCCTTTTGGAAGAGGGTGCTGATACCATCAGCGACTGTTGACGCATAGCTCGCTCCTCCACCTTCAAGCCAGGATGTATAGTCGTCAGGTCAGCCATGTGTTGAGGAGAAGACATAATTAGTAGAACGACAACAAGAAAGCAAAATAGTTCTGTCATGTCACATGTTCTGTCAAATGTCACTGTGGTAAAAAGTCACATTTGGAGTCTGAAGACCAGAAACTAGGTGGATAACTCTAGTTAGCAAACTAGCTAGCTGCCGCCAATGTCAATTACAGGTAGGGTCAGTGACAGCTAGGCAAAGCGCCTAAACAAAGATGCTAGAAAAGTCGAATGTCAATAGGTTTGATAAGTGAGCGAAGGCAGAAGCCAGACTAGTTTTGATTCTCGCAGCAATGGGTGGTGTAGAATTAAGCAGGCCTATTAACTCTTCATAAACTTTAACCACACGCTGTGTCCGGGTTGTATCATACAGCTACAATTTAGCTTTCCATTTAGCTTTCTCTCCCCAGCGGCTTCCTGTACCTGTTGGTCCCATTAGCAGTGTCACAGTGCCCTCTACTGGTCAGCATGTAGTAGTATAAATACTGGTGGAGCGACTACAAGGCAAAATAAAATAAAATAGAGACCAGTCGGCTTGTGTTCCAATCTGCAAAAGTTCGCAAGTCGGATGTTCGTAAGTTGGGGACCTAGTGTACTCAATACAGGTGTTGGCAACCCTAGTGACACAGCACACATTTAGGGTTTGCTGCTGCACGCCGATCGTTTTTTGTGATTGGCTTTCAAACGCATTTATCACATGTTTTTTTTTACGGAAATTGGCCGATACTAATCGATGGCCGATCGATTGGAGCATCCCTACTATCTATCTATAGTTACACTTCTCTATTATTTTCTCTCTCTATTAGAAAAAGCTAAAACTTAAGCATAGAAAGTGAATAGGAAGGAATTGCTGAGGCATGGAGAAGGATTAAATAAGCTGATTCTTCCTACTCCTTTTCACATGTGATGGTGTGGAGTAATGCTATTCAAATAAACCACAAATGTGTTTTAGCTCAATATTGGCAAGGATGCATGAAGGTATTTTGTATTCATGAAGTCTGTGTAGCAATTTATGCTGTCAGTCAGTGTTTTAAAGAAGCTGCCCTGTTTTTTTTTTAATGAGAGTCCTTCCTGCTATAAAGTCACCAGCGGTCGGTTATATCCAGTCCCATCTCGTCGAGGTTTTAACATATTCCAGGCATGCGTGACCTCAACTACTTGGTCGTCGCCCTTGAAGAAGTGTCGCGCAAGGCTTTGTGTGTTCCCCCATCCCCTCCAAGCTCGTGAAGCCTTCTCAGTTTGAACTGCAAGCAGCTTTCAAGAATACGCTCAAAGCCATGACGTGCTAAAAGAGAACGCAAATGTCTGTTATTGCCTTAAGAGACCATCTATGTGATATATTCTTGTGAAACCTAATGAGATACTGTGCTCTCAGATTAATGGAGATGTTCTGTTCTTTGGTCCAGATCTTGTATTTCTGAAAGTGACATTGCCACATCTGTAAAAAAGGAGAAAAAAAAGCTCCATATCTGGTTCAAAAGATGATTAAAATGTTAAACATTTAAGACGCAATTAGCTGCCCTTTGTTCTCATTGTGCAGCTGCATATTACTTGTAAGATATGACTTGTTCTTCAATCCACCGTCTAAAGCTGCGTTCACACATGTGTGCTTGGCACAAAAATTAAGTTGCAGTTAGCTTAGTGCTCACACTGGTATTTTTGTCATGAGACCAAAGTCTATGCAGTAACATGCATTTCGGAAAAGCTTTTGTGACATTTTATGTGGCGTCTGTTGGGTTGAACATGTAGCTTATTTTTATATCCTACTGTATTTACCGTCTGAGATTTTACAAAAACCTTCTAAAATCCACTTTTCAACAGCACCGTTGTCACACATGCAGAGGGAGAGAGAGAATGAAAGAGACAGCACTTCCAACGCATTTTTCTCTGAACCGAACCGAATTAGACCAGAGTTCACTTAAGCAGTCTCAGTCTGCTTGTGTGGTGCACACCAGAGTTCAGATGATCGCGTTCACACACCAGGCTTTCATCTCAGGAAACATATCTCACTTCTTACATAACATCCATTAAAATGTTCATGAGACGGTCCCCCTCGCTACCAACCGGGGACATTTAAAAGCAGTACTACAAGACAATTTTTCCGTACAATGTCTTACATCTGTGCTAGATGATCATAAAGAGCACGTACTACTGATGTACATTTGTTTTATTTGTATCAGTGCACTGACTCATAGGCAGGTAGGAGGTGAATTGAATTGGATTTTTTTTGTCTTTATTCCCTGTTGTCCTGTTTGACTGTTTTGTTGCTTAGAATGTTACTGGCATCAATGATATCATTCATTACATTCAGTGACATGCGGTGAGGTTCATGAGTGGTGAGGTGGAGGGTTTTTTTATGTTTCTACAGGAGCAAGAAAAAGAACAGAGTAATAATTATTATGGTTAAACATGTTTTCAAATACTTCTTACTTATTTTATCAACTGAAAAACATTCATACCTTTCCTTTCTCCAGCGTCACATGCCATGAAATTTGTATTCATTTTTTTCAGAACATAAATGGTCAATAACCATACTTATGCTGAATCCCAATTCTACCCCTTAGCCCTTCTCCTTCGTCTTACCCCGACCCCTTAAAACCTAGGGGCAAGGGGAAGAAGCCACTAACACCACTTGATTCTCATTACATCATCAGCCTTCACAGCATGCTGGCTGTGAAATAGGCAGATGAGTTGTATTACTGTTCATAACGCATGTTTCCTTCCATAAAAGAAGGTGAATACATTTATACATGATTTTAATGTCATATAGCCTACCTAACAACACTTAAAAAAATAAATAAAAGGCACACATTTTTACAAACTGTGACATTTATTGCACAACAAACAACTCTAAAAAATAACAGCTTACAACCAGCAATGTAACATTTATAAAATTTGAAAATGTATGAAAAATACATATGAAATAGAAATAACAATACAACAAACTTTATCAACAAATGTATAAACCTTATGAAGCATCATTTCAAAGTTTAAAAACCTCGATCTTTTGGCCTCACTCTCCTCCTGTCGTTGATGTTCTCCCTCAGATTGCTTTGTAAGAAAGTCCAGAATTCCATTTTGTTTCCATACTGAGATTGTAGCTTTTGAATGGTACAGGAGTGCTATATTGTATAACAGAGGACTGACACGTGGCTCAGCATCTCCTGCAGGAATGACACACATGCTGACTCATGGGCTATAACTATTAACTCATTGGAAATACAGTAATAATAGTAATATAGTAATAGTGTGTCAAAAACGAATATAGAGTGATGGTAAAAAAAAAAAAAATAGATTGGACAACGTTAAATTCCAAAGGTTATTTGAAAATGTGGTGTGCTGTCCACATATGGCCTTGTATCTTTTATTTAGCTGACCTCCTGACCATCCATACTGTATGCTGAATACAATAAACATATCTCACCATGACAATCGTTGGTGGACTATGGTGGCAATAATTCACAGCAAACAGACTTCACTACGAAGTGCTGCGTTACATGAATGATTAGATTAGAAACACCAACATCACTGTACACTCTGGGGGGGGGGGGGGGGGGGGGGGCTGGAGCATATATATTACAATAGAGACATAGGAAAAAGAGGAAAAACAAATATACATTGATAAATCCATATACAGATACAATAAACCATGTAAAACAACCGTACGTAAAATAACCCTGAGTTTTCATGCAATTGATGCACTCTCGCCGTACAGGCAAAGCACGACTGACTTACTAGACACGCATGGAGCACGTAAGAAATATCTGAACGTGTGTTGGCTGCGCTAATTACGTATGCGTATGTGGGGTGCACGTGTGGTGCATGACAAACATATGTGAGTCCACAAGTGCGACGTACGGAAAAATTGACATTTTCCCCAAACTTGACACCAGCAAAACGAATGTAAGTTTGTCTTGCAACTTGAAAAAAACGTAAGCAGCCGTACATTTTCTTTGACATTACAAAGAACCTCTGCACCCGTCCACAGCTCAAAAATCAGCACGTCACATGAGCTCCCTCCTTGCATTTCTTGCACGTAGACCGGTCGTAGTAGCCTGTACGACTGCTTGTGACCAAGGCTTTAATAGTGTTATTATTATTATATTTTTTTATCATGACAGCTCATCACCGATTACATTTCTCTCCATGGAGCAGGGGTCTCAAACTCAATTTACCTGGGGGGCTGCTGGACAATTTTGAGTCTCCAATTAACCTAACATTCATATTTTTGGAATGTGGGAGGAAACCGGAGATTCGAACCAAATCTTCCCGATCCTGACTGTGTGGCCACCGTGCGGGCCCTTTGGAGCATCCTCTATATCTATAATAAATGAATACAAATTACGGTGTATGGAAAAATTCTACATTGATGGGACAATTTTGGAAATCAAAGATAGTTGATTTATTTGCTGTCTGTATTACAAAACCCCTTTTCGTTTTCTTGTATAAATCCTTTGGATTATCCACGCTGTGTCTCTTCTCCCATGCCCAGCCTGTCTCTTAGCAAGCAGTTCTTATTGTGCTAATTTAGTAGGCTGGAAGAAGAAATCCCTTCCAACGGGACATTGGTAGGATAGGTGATTCCCCATGACTTCCTCAGCTGCTCACATCTCTCTGTTCTCTGCTACTGTTGGAGCACTGAACCTATGCCAGAAGCTAATTTGTTTTGTGTTTGCATCCAACTTGAGTCCTTTTTCAAGTCGCCTGGGCCCTGTCCTGTCGTCTATTGTCAAGAGTTGTATTTAGGAGTAGGCCTTTGAGTGCTGGCAATGAATAGCCTTGTGATTTGGACGCTTCGAGGCCGACCAGATGGGCTCTTTCCTCTCTCAGTCACTTTCCATAAAAGAAGTAATCAGTCAGGTGCTTTGGCCGACACTCCATGGGATTAGTCTGATCTCGCCGTGGTGTGCTGAGATGTTGTTACGCCGCAACCTTGGGGAGCCACCAAGGTCCCCCAACTTTGATTGCTGCCAAAATGCTTTGGTGTCGCTTAGAGATCATTATTTCACATGTTGGTGAGGAAGCAGAATCAGGGTGTGACTCACGGATGGAATCACCCAGGGGATCTTCTGTGCTTCCATTATCTTCTTCTTCTTGTTCAAAACATTAATGCATAGGGGTGTAACAGGACATATACTCGTAATGGGATTCTTCAGGATGGTACAGAGGTGTACCGAGTTCCCGCACAACATTTAAACATTTAAAAACAAAAACAAATTTATTTGGATTTATTATTTTGATTTGGTAATTTTATTTATCGCAGAATTACCTGCTAGCATTTTTCATTGTTTTATGTTTCATTTTACAAGTCATTAAAACTGTTTATACAAAAGCTTATCAGTTTTATGTTTTGCATTTTGCTCCCTTACTGTACCAAAAATGAACCAAACTGAGACCTTAAAACCGAGGTCTGTACCGAATCGCGATTGTGGCGTACTGTTACACCCCAACAAAGGTATCATACGTCCATCAACAAAAGTTACTGAAATTGCACTGAGGCTAACAGTCAAACAAAAGGAATAATTGTATGCATCTCTCCAAAAGCTTCCTGCCTTCTGCTATTGCTATGTTATCTCCACTACGTTAATTGCTCATTAGGAGAGAAAATATGGTTTTAATCATACACTGGTCCAAACTGTCTGAAGTTCATTCCAGCTAATGAATTTCACAGAAACATGTGGTGGTTGATGGCTCTCATCGAAACACACTTGACCGATTATTAAAATATCCAATTAGAGCCTCTAGCGAGTGTTTGTTTGCTTATGGAAGCGCATTTGTGTTTTGTGTTTAAGCCTATCATGACAAAATGATGAATTTGTGGGTTTGTAATTGGGCCGCTGCTGCGTTATTGCTTATTTATGCAGAAAGGCTCAGAATACAAAAGCTGAGGTTGGTTGGGTGAACCACCATCAGGGGATACACTGGAACTTATGCATACTTACTGATGGCACCATATTCAAAGTCTGATCTATGTATGTAATTTTTTATTCAAAACTTTTTACAAAATTAATTTATAAAGTGTAAAAAAATATATATCCAATAAGAAAGACAATGGCTTTACTGAAATGAAAGGAATTAGGCAAATGTTCCATTCCATGTCTTAATAAATACAATGCATGCTTTGTCAATTTCATTGAAATTATTCCAATTATACTGTATATGTTTGAAATCAGACACATTTTGCAGGTGACAAATATCTAACTAAGCCTTTGCAGAGGTCTGTTTACTCTGAGTGATCCTATGGTGTCAAACTGATTTCAAATTCTTGTTCTACTTTTTTCCTTCACAGTGGTTGTGCTGTATTTGCAGGGTATTGGCACCAAAGAGTGGAGGGAGGTAAGTAAAATATATGCAGTATATATACACTCCTGGTCAAAATCTTAAGAGCAATTGAAAAATTGCTAGAATTTGCATTTTGCACATTTGGATCTTAATGAGGTTTTAAGCAGAGCTACAATATGCAAAAGCAAGAAGGGGGAGTGAGACAAAAAGCACTTTGAAAAAGTAATTTATTGAAAACAACAATTAAACTTAAATAGGCTTTTTATCAGCTGATCAAAAGTTTAAGACCATCACTCAAAAAAAATAACAAAAAACTCACCAAACCAGAACTAAAAATGTTCTCAGTAGGACTCAGTAATGAGTAGCTCCAATGTTCTTGTTAATCACTTCAAAAATTGCTTTGGGCATGCTTGATGTGAGTGTTTCCAGGAGGCTAGTGGGAACATTGCTCCAAGTGGTGAAGATGGCTTCACGAAGGGCATCAACTGTCTGGAACTGATGGCCATTTTTATAAACTTCCCTTGCCATCCATCCCCAAATGTTCTCTATGGGATTTAAATGAGGGGAACATGCAGGATGGTCCAAAAGAGTGATGTTATTCTCTCTGAAGAAGTCCTTGGTCAAGCGAGCATTGTGAACTGCAGCGTTGTCCTGTTGAAAAACCCAGCTGTTACCACACAGACGAGGGCCCTCAGTCATGAGGGATGCTCGCTGCAACATCTGCACGTAAGCAGCCAACATTTGACGACCCTGCACCACCTGGAGCTCCAGTGTTCCACTGAATGAAAAAGCACCCCAGATCATGATGGATCCCCCTCCACTGTGCCGGGTAGAAAACATCTCAGGTGGGATCTCCTTGTCATGCCAGTAATGTTGGAAGCCATCTGGTTACATTTTTTCTCATCAGGGAATAAAACTTTCAATGTCCCATGTTTGATGCTCCCTGGCAAAGTCTAAACGGGCAGTTTTGTGGCGTTGAAGGAGACGAGATCGTAAGGGCCTTAATTTGGGTGGAAGACCGCCCTGTGTCTTGATGGACAGCCAATCGGGTCCTCCGTCTCAGCGCAGGTGTGATTTTTTTGGGTCTACCACTTGACTTTTTTGTTCCATAATGCTCAGGATCTTTCAAAAAATGTAGAATGATTGATTTACTGCACCCAACCTCAGCAGCAATGGCACGCTGCGAGAGGCCTTGCTTATGCAGCTAGACAATCCGACCATGTTCAAAAAGAGAAAGCTTCTTAGCTTTAGCCATCAGGAGGGCATGACAGTGTGAATGCCTGACAGAAAATGAACATTTTGAGCAGATTTTGGCTTTTATAGACTGTGGTCTTAAACTTTTGATCAGGTGATAAACAACCTATTTTAATTTTTTTCTTTTGTTTTTTTTAATTAGAAGTACCAAATGTTTTTGTCAAATGTTTTTACATATAGTAGCTCTAAACCTCAAAAACCTCATTAAACCAAATGTGCAAAATGCAAATTCTAGCAATTTTTCAACTGGTCTTAAGATTTCGATCAGGAGTGTGTGTGTATATATATATATATATATACATATATATATATATATATATATATATATATATATATATATATATATAGTTTAACTACATGTCAGGATTCAAAGTCTTTTTTCCCCCATCAGATGTGTGCATTTCTATGAATGCTTCTATGCTTTTTATGAATGTCAGTTTTACTTATATAGCACTTTTTTTTGCAACTATTACTGCTCAAAGTGCAGTACAATGAGAAAAAAGAAAGCAATAAATACTGTACTAGTAAATTGGTGTTATGTGATTTTTTTAATTTTATGTGTAAATACAAAATCTGTGGCTAATGTATTTTCAATTGCGTTATTAGGGCAAGATATTTTTATGACACCCTTACTTTGTTTACACAATTAGACAAGATGTGGCAAAGTGTGCTCTTATTTTGAAAGCCGGAAGTGAGTTGCGTTTGTCTTGATGAGCTGGGTGCAAGAATAAGCGTGCCTTTTGTTTTTTTTTTAACTCAGAACCTGCACGTCCTTAGCGGGCATTGTAAAACACTAGCTTACATTTAAGCGGTAAAACACAACACGGTGTAAACCCTCACCCGGCCGGAGTCTCACACACACACAGCCGCACTAGTATGTTCTACTGAACCTCCAGCAGCTAAATAAACACCCACTCCTAAGGTACCACGGTTACATTGTTGCAGGTGCATTGATGCGCTAAATTGGGAAAGCTCACTCATTCACTCATTCACTGTCAACCTGTGGCTACATAGTCTTGTGAAAAATGTGGAAACCCCATGGGAGTATAGATGGCTGTAGACTGTATCATGTATTGCATTTTTACAATTTAAACGCTTTTAGACGCTTCCGCAGCCCTCTGAGGCAGCAGACTTGTTGGGCCTGAATTAATTGTAGCCTCTGCTGTTTCAAGGAAGGTGCTCAGAAAACGACGTGACCTTGTGAAGGCATAAAAATTTCACATTATCAACAAAATTCATGATCAATAATCGGTTTATGACTCATCTTTATTCCATGTGTCGAGTGTAATCACAAACTGATTCATGGCATGGCAATCACAGAGTAAACATCTTGTCATCAGATCATGTCATCAATTCTGACCAGGCATGAATCAAAACCTGATAAATGAATTGCTTGCTTTTTTCAAACTGCACTTCAATCAATCAAGACACATTTAGAAAAAGTGCCATTCAATCTGCTTGGCACTCTTGGTAGCATCATCTTCATGGCAGCGTTTCTGCAGGTGATTATTTGCAATACAGTACCGGGGAGACAGCTCACATCAGACAAAATACAAAACACATTTGAAAATTGACAGGAATAAAGTGATTGGTTGAAAGGTCAGTGTGTCAGATTATGATTGGAAGAAAAGACAGTGAGCGAATGGATCTTAGGGATGTGCTACAGAATGTGTCTTCAAATGACATTGCTAAGCATTTTCATAACAATTTGCAGTGCCTTACGGTACACTATAATGATGGTTTGGTACATACCTCGGTTTAAAGGTCACGGTTTGGTTGATTATCAGTGCAGTAATGAAACAAAAAGCAAAACATAAAACTGCTTAGCTTTTGTGCTCACTGTAAGAGTTGAGTTGAACAGCCTGACTTATTTTATTTTAAGGAAAGGAAAGTTCCTTATTGGCTGAATTGCAGCATTTAATAGTCACATTCTTCAGCTCTACTGAGCAATAACAGCACGCTTATTTATGTATTTCACAGGGAAGGTAAAGTGTTGCCAAACTATCACTTGTTCAGTAGACGTGTGACTATATTATGAGGCGGTTACACTTCCTGTCCCCCACTTAATGTGTACCATGTAGAATCTCTACACACCTTTTACCATACCGAATGCTCCGTACTGAAAAATGTGATGATGAAAAGGCCTACGGTTACACCCCTAGTGCCAATATTACATTTTGACCGTGTACCTGTATTTTATTTTATTTATGTGTACGCCCATCCTTAATCCCATTGTTATAAATTGCCCCGATTAGAAAAAAATCACTGGTGATTGAAATTTCGATGCATGATTTACTCGTGGGTTGATATGGCAGAGGTGCTGTAGGTTCTAAGGTCCAGGCCACTTCCATGTGAGTCCTTTGGTAATGAATAGGGTGAGGACACAGTTGATAGCGTTGCCTATGTGTCCAGGGCACTAAAGACATGAGTGGAGGTATTGTAGCTGTGGCGAGGCAGTTGTGAAATCAATAGCTCATTACACGGTGCTTTCGGGGCCAGACCGTGGAGGCGAGGCTGGTAGTCCACCGGGGGAATTAGTGGCGTGATTGTCAGAGAGATGAAAGGATGGCTCGGCCCAGAAAGGAGGTCGGGACCTGGACTTGTGCGGGATAGAGTATCTCTATTCTGGCTCTAATACAGCCCACTGATTTCTCATGGGACGCAACATTTAGCACAAGAATCACTCACTCTTTCAGAGCATTTTCATGGAGATTTGTGTGTATTAACAGTATAAAATATTCCAATAATAATATATCAACTTTATTTTCTGTTTATTTGCTGATGATATGAATTTAATCTGATGTGTTGACTTTTTTCCGTTGTTTTAGTCTGGACGGACGGAGGTGATCGATAACACCCGCAATCCAGATTTTGTCAGAAAGTTTGTCTTGGATTTCTTCTTTGAAGAAAAACAAAATCTAAGGTTTGATGTGTAAGTACACATATGTATTTTATTATGTATTTTATTCAGTTTCATCAAATATATCAACAAGAAGATGGTTCCAAGCTTTGACTTCTGCTTGGAATTATTGTTAGCCATGACTCACGCTCACCCAAAGGCTGAGCTCTAATGTATTTGCTTACAGAGTAGACACGTGACTATATCGCAAGGCCATTACACGTCCTGTCTCTCACTTAAATTGTACCGTGTGGGAATTTAGTATGCACAACACATGTGCTGTCACCAGGGACATACGGTCAGTGGAGGCAGGTGAGGCAGAGCCGCACTTGTCATGATGAGAAAAAAAAAGAATAACATACAATAAATATGAATATTTCTCAATTGAACTGTATTATAAATGTATTTTCTGTATTATTCCAATAATTTGAAATTGTTTTTTTCAGTAAATATTGCTGAGTTTTCACATTTCCTGATCAAATGCAGTGAAAAAAGCTAAGGTGAGGCCACCGTGAGCGTAGCTTCATGGCATAGTGCGCAAGCCATGCCTACCGTGTGAGTGCACACTGAGGTGGCTCATGGCACCTGTCAGCTTCCGTTTGTCAGCATGTCGCCAATAATATAAGGTCAAATGCGGTTTTTGCATGTAGACCAGCCGTTGGAGCCCGTATGACCGTTGTGACCTCGGCTTGTGACCAGAGTGTGAACGCAGCCTGAACATATTGCTGGACACCAGGCCTCCTACAAAGCTTGATTTCAGCTTTAAAAGTTATAGTTAATATTTTGTAGTAATGACTGGTTTAACAGGTAAATTGAATGTAATACTAACTATATAACGGTAGCTGCGTGCGCTCCGTAGGGGCTCCATAACTGATCCTTCTCAATGTAAATGGAATCATGCTGTGTCATAATAAGTAACCTGTTCCTCCAATTTGACCACGTTGTTTCTTTATGGCAGGTACAATGTGGACTCCAGAAGCTGTAACATTTCCAAACACGTAAGTACAGTATGTCAAAGTCAGATGACAGTTGAGTCAGTGCCGCTATCTCCCATCAAGTGTTGTGTTGTGTGGACGGAACAACAGATATGACTCAGTGGCAATAAAGTGTCATTCAGAACTCAGTGTAGCGTGAGCCTTTCTATTGACAATGTTTTTCTTTTTTCTTGACAAAATTATCAATCACGCCGGAGAGCAGAAGGTGAGTGGTTTACGGTTATACTGTGGTGCTCATCCTCCGTTCACTCATTCCATGATTTATGTTCTTAAACTAGTCTTGCTTCATTGCCTTGTATAGCATTCTTTCATCTCATCTCATCAAGGACAGACTGCTCCAAGCCAGAAAAAAGCTTCCCCCTCCTTCGTAGTGTTTTTCCTCATGTTGTGTGTCTACAGCTGGACTTCAAATGTGCAAGCAGCTGCTGTTGTTTGAGCCTGCACCACCATTGTGTCAGGACATTTACAGGTGACGCATACCCAGATTGAGAAAGTCACATCTACACAGAGGTGGATAGTAACAATTACATTTACTTAGATTACTGTAATTGAGTAGTTTTTTTTTATGTATGTGTACTTTTTAAAGTAGTTTTTAATCGTAATGGTTATGGAGTAAATGAATAAATAAAATACAAAACATAAGTAGGAAAAAAAAAACTCACCTGCAGTGAATGATATGTAGGAGAAACTGCTGGCTGCCGTTAAAATGACATTAACCAATACATTTGTTTACTTCCCGTGATATGTATCAGTTACCAATTTTTTGAAATGATAGAAGAAATAATAAGGATGTGTAATAATAAAGTTAACAGCATGTACATATATAGATATTACAATAATATAGACAAGACCTTCACAGATATATAAATACTGTATGTAAATTAATAGATAATTAAGGAGTTATAATGTACAGAAACATTATGTGGTAATAAATGAGTACAGAATATATAACACTGTGAAAATACTTAATAATAAATAGTAAGTACAGGAGCAAGTATGACATACCAGCACTGTACAGTAGTACCTCGCATAACATAAACCTCCTTTTACATAAATTCCACTGAACATAAAGAATTTATGTAAAGTTTTTGCTTCGTATGACAGAAGAGTTCCATATAACATAAAGCGTCCAGTCAGTGCAAGTCTTTTTTATTTTTTTCAATCAACTTTATAAATGCCTCAAGTCGGTGCAACTTCAGACTAACACTTGGTGACGCCTTCTCACGCCTCATCACGCTCTCATTGGCTGATTTTCGGGGGAAACCGCCTCTGCTCTCATCTCATTGGCTGATTATCGGGGCACCGCCTACGCTCTCATCTCATTGGCTGAGTTATAGAGCACGTACGTGAGTTTGTGTGAGAGACAGGCTTGTCCCTTCAACCTTTTTCCTCTTCGTAGTTCCTCTGAAACTAACTTAAACAATTAAGTTAAGTTACAAATTATCGTGTAGTGCGTGTGCGTTTGTCTGTTAGACCAGCTGACTCTTAGACTCTTTGAGTCGCGTTTCGACTCAGGCTAGTCCTCCTCCTCCTTCCTGCCTCCACTTGCGCTCCTGATCAAGACATCTCGTGAACGGTAGGATTGGTTTTGTTTTTCAGTTTTATTCATTTACAGTAATCTTATTTATTACCTTATTTTATATTGGAATGTTACTGTACTATGTTTATGCTAACGTTTTCTTATATTTTCCCACCGTATATGGTGGACTTTGAATATTTTGAAGTGCCAGAGGGGTGAGTTTGGGAAGATCTTGGAACGGATTAGGCTATTTCATGTATTTTACGCTTCGTATAACATAAAATCCCTAGAACATAAAGGTTCTCGGAACGGATTATTTACGTTGTAGGGGCGTCTACTGTATAATGAATATGCTTGGCATAAAGTTGTATCATGAAGTGAAGAATAGGTGACAGCTAATGCCTTGTTTAGCAGTAACATTCAGGTTAATATCAGACACTGTGGTTCAGAGTTCTTCATTATACTTTTCAAATACTAACTCTAAGTTCTCGCACAGATTTTCAAACCTGCAGGCAGCACGCAAAGCCCGTAGGAAGAAAATTGGGATGCAAATTATTTTCTGCTGGCATGCAGGAAGACCTTGCACGCAGCGAGGTCGCAAGGGCAAGGCAGAGGAGGAGTGTGTGACCCTTGCGTGTGTCGCACGTAGATTGTGTACATTGCCCGGCTACAGCAGCGGCTCCTCACACGGCGGGCGGCTCTTCTCGCTGTACACTCTGGTTCTCCCGGTCACAATAGCCGCATTGCAAGGATAACTTTCACTTTTGTGACAGTTCAAATATCTAAACAATTATACCACAATATAAACAATTAAAAAGGGTTGTTATACATCAAAAATAGCAATTTATTTACAAATACAGTGTTCCCTTGTTTATTGCGGGGGATAGGTTCCCAAAAAACCCCACAATAAGTGAAATCCGCGAAGTAGGATTAGTAGTAGTAATTACGTATGTTTTAAGGCTGTAAAAACCTCAGCATACACTTTATTCACTTTTCTCAAACAGATAATAACATTTTATTACATTATTCTGCCTTGTTTAAACACTCTCAAAGAAGTTCAAACCTTCGTTTGAACTTTAATGATCAACCTTTTTTCTCCTGTGACAGTGTGTTTTTGTCCTGCCGCCGTGCCGTTGTACTGTAGCATTTTTGTATCCTTGTTAAAAGATAATGTTGCAGTCCTCCTCCTTCGAACCGAAGATTCATTTACAAGCTAGCAAGCAAGCTAGCGATGACACAGGAGACATGCAGATTGGCACAAAGCAGATTAGTTGACAGTGGTCTACAGCCAATCAGGATGCAGAAAACAATGGGCGGTGCAGACAGACGAGCGAGGACACTCAACTTCCCACAGTGCAATTCTTCGGCTCGGCCAGTAACAGCGTTCATACGTTGTAATTTTTAAAATTTTTTTTAAATCCGCGAAACAGCAAATCCGCAAAAGGTGAACCGCGATAGAAGGAGGGAACACTATATAACACTGTAAACTACTTACAATCGTCACATTTGGAACTAAACTGTGTGTGTGCATGTGCATGTGCATGCGTTAAAATTTCCCTACAATGCGTAACCAGTTCTGCGCGCTATACTTCTCAATGCTCTTCCACTTCCTCCTTGCTGTTGAGTGTGTTTTTACATGCAAAAGACCCATGCCGAGCTCTTATCAAATGCACTTCTGCCACATTGTGGCTGTTTTTATGGCTTAACACTGGTCTGAAAGTGACATCTTGAAATGTGCAGTTGCGAAAAGACATATACTGTAAATATGTCTTTGTGATTGGGCGTCTGGGTTTACAAAAACGTATAAATACATCTTTGGTATGGAATGAGTTAATAATGTCTTATGAGATGCGCTACACTTGACACACATGTCATGGGTCAACATGTTTTATTTATTGTGTATTTTTGGTAAAATTTGCAAAGGTTTTCCTTTAATTAAAACAACCTTTTTGAGTATCTCCTTGTCATTTTTGCACTACACAGGAGAGACACAGCTCCTGCTGGTAAAAGAGTAATCAAGTAACATTTACTTTGAGTAAATTTTAAATGACCTACTTTTTACTTTTACTTCAGTATATTTTAGACCAGTAATTGTACTTATATTTAAGTAACATTTCATCAAAGTAGTAAGGCAAGGCAAGTTTATTTCCATCCATCCATTCATTTTCTACACCGCTTGTTCTCACTTGGGCCGCGGGTGTATGCTGGAGCCTATCCCAGCTGACTTTGGCCGAGAGGCGGTGTAAGGCAAGTTTATTTATAGAGCACAATTCTTTCACAAAGCAATTCAAAGTGTTTACAGAAAATAAGGGTAAAATCACTTCATAAAAATCATTCCATAAAACATAAAATCATTCTAAAATCATTCAGTCAAGTAGTAGTACTTTTACAAGGTATCCGCGGGGTCTTAAAAAAATATAAAATCCAAGCATTTGAATTTAAGGCCATAAAATGTCTAAAATCTCTTAAAATGTCATAACATGTCTCAAATACAATTTTGGAAGGTCTTAAAAACATGAACTAGTGCTGCCATGATTAGTCAACTTCGGCATAATTAATCATAAAAATTAGTCACTGGCAAGAAAAACGTAATATTGTATTAATTCAACTGTTCATTATTTTTAAACTGTAACTGTTAAATTCGGACTTTGTGTCTCTATTTGATGACAATGACCACAAAATAGTATACAGACAGTGACCACAATGAGTGGAGATCTGCTTTGTGAATAAAGTATAATTAAAATTTTGCCTGTCATATCAATAAAACACAAATAGCTCACCTCTCCTTTCTTTTTGTCAAAGTAGCTCTAATAGCGATGAAAGCCAAGAGACCCTTACACTAGAAATAAATCCATAATGAAATACAAGATGCAGATTAACAATAGTTTTTGGTTGATATTTTCATAAAAGATATTGTGAACATATAATAATATAATAAAGTTAATAATAATCGTATTGAGACTGTGTCTGTTCCCCGGCCCCGTAAATTGACACCTTTTATTAAATCAACATATCGCCATAGAAATCGAATAACAATAAAAACTACCCACTCACCAGCGCAGCAATGTTTAAACATTAAATGTGGACTTTTAAACATCAGATCTCTTTCAAGCAAAGCTTTCTTAGTAAATGAATTGATTTCCGACCATAACATTGACCTATTGACCTGGTTAAACTCGGAAGAATACTTAGCTTAAATGAATCCACTCCTCCCACTCACAGTAACTTCCACATCCCCAGAGAAAATGACAGGAGAGGAGGAGTCATTCACTTCACTATTAGATGCAACTGCGTTCTCCCAGGTAGTGGACGAACCTACATACTGTCATAATCACACACTTGCTCTCGTCCTGACATATGGTATTGATGTTAAACACAATATTTCCACAAACTCCTGTACTGTGTGACCATTTTCTACTCACATTTGAATTCCAAATAGCTAACTAAACACCAGTGGACAAAAACGTACTTACCAGATGCCTATCAGATAACAGTGTTAGTAAATTCAAAGATGCTATCGCCCCCCTCCTCAACTCACTGCCCTTCATTAACCTAATAAACAATACCAATACGAGTCAAAAACAGATCAATGAGCTGTTAGACAGCACAACCTCCCTCTTGCCAGAAACTCTCAACTCTGTTTCCCATTTAAAACTGAAAAAGAGGAACCCAAAGAAACCTGTCCCATGGTACAACTATCAAACTCATCAACTTGCGAGTTAGATCCCATCCCAACTCACTTGTTCAAAGATGCTACTCCACCAGTCAACACAGCTCTTCTCAAAATAATCAATATGTCGCTACTGACAGGCTATATACCAAAATCATTCAAAGTGGCTGTAATAAAAACGCTCTTTAAAAAACATAAACTTGATCCACATATCTTAGCTAACTACAGACCAATATCTAACCTTCCATTTTTCTCCAAGATCCTTGAGTTATCAGTTATCCCATTTCCTTCAAAACAACCACCTATTTGAGGTCTTTCACTCAGGATTTAGGATGCACCACAGTACAGAAACAGCACTCGTAGAAATCACAAACGACCTCCTCACCGCCTCAGACAAAGGCCTCGTTTCAGTTTTAGTTTTATTAGACCTTACAGCAGCATTCGACACAATTGATCACCAAATTCTAATACGGAAATTAAAACATGCCCTTGGCATTAAAGGAACTACTTTAAAATGGTTCCAGTCCTATTTGTCAGATTGTCTGCAGTTTGTATCCATTAGGAATAAAGAATCCAGACATGTGAAGGTCAGTCATGGCATCCCACAGGGTTCTGTGCTCTGACCTGTATTATTCAGCCTTTCTATGTCCCCCTTAGGTAATGTCATTAGAAAACACTCCATTAACTTCCACTGCTATACAGATGACACACAACTGTACTTATCAGTGAAATCTAACCAAACTAGTCAGCTGTCCAAACTCCACGCTTGTATCAATTACATAAAGAGCTGCATGACCTCAATTTTTTTTATTATTAAACTGAGATAACCCAGTACCTCAGAGACAAGATTGCAAATAATATTACTGCTCTAGATGGTCTTGAACATTTTTAGAAGTAGAATGGGAGGTAAATGGTCTTTCACTTGTATAGCGCTTTTCCACCTCCAAGGCAGTCAAAGCGCTTTGACACTGCTAGCACATTTACCTACTGGTGATGCAGCATCAGGAGCAACTGGGGGTTCAGTATCTTACCCAAGGACACTTCGACACGATCACGGGAGGACGGAGGATCAAACCCGCATAGATGGCCACTTTACCACCCGAGCCATGCCGCACCCAAAGGGATAGAGCATTTACTTATCAGGCTCCTCTTTTATGGAACCATCTCCCCGACGCAATCCGGGGGGCAGACATGCTCTCCCTATTTAAAGCTCAACTTAAAACTCATATCTTTGCGAAAGCATGTAGTTAGAAGTGACACCTGATGCGCTGATATGTATCAGAGACACTCCTCTATGTTCCTTGGACTAAGACTAAGAGTTCTGGCTTGATCTACCATCTACCCCTCTACAGTCCTCTATTTTTTTCTATTTATTTTTATATCTCAACCCAACCAGTCGAGACACACGGCCACCCCACAGAGCCTGGGTTCTGTCCAAGGTTTCTTCCCCAGAGGGAGTTTTTCCTTGCTTCTGTCGCCAAGTGCTTGCTCATGTGGGGTTTCAGTTGGTTTTCTGTTTTCATTTATGACTTTCATACGTAAAGTGCCATGAGATAACTGCTGTTGTGATTTGCCGCTATATAAATAAATTGAATTGAAAATGTGAGTTGTCGATACCAACATTTTGTTAATTTTCTGGAAAAACAAGTTTATTCCGTTTGTTCGGGTTGAAATAAGCTATGAGAATAATGTTAAAATAAATGCTACAAAAAGCAGTAGATCTGGACCATTTTCATTTTGTAAAGTAGCTTTCAGTCAAAGACAGTTTGGAGACCCCTATTTTAGATTATTTTGTTTGGTTAAGCATTTTGTATTCCAATCTGGAAAAGCTGTAACAAATACAAATACATACAAATTCATATACTTTGCAAGTAATCTGATTTCCCTTCATGTTTTTTTTCACTCTTTTGCCAGAATTAATGTGAATGGTTTTTAAAATTCTTCATTTTGACTTGTTGAAACCTGCAGAGACGCAGTTTTACATGAGTACAATTTTTCTGTACTCTTTCCACCTCTGCATCTATGTACACTGTTTATACAGTACAGTATATAAAGAACACCTTTGGCAGTAATATTTTATGTCATGTCATTGGTTTTGTCTTGAAATGTGCTTTTTTTTGGTGTACAGTATGCTAATAAACATAAAAATAGGGCATAAGACTTCACATACTGCTTCTATATACATTCCTGATCAAAATCTTAAGACCAGTTGAAAAATTGCTTGAATTTGCATTTTGCACATTTGGATCTTAATGAGGTTTTAAGTAGAACTACAATATGCAAAAGCAAGAAGGGGGAGTGAGACAAAAAGCGCTTTGAAAAAATAATTTATTGAAAACAACAATTAAACTGAAATATGCTGTTTATCAGCTGATCAAAAGTTTAAGACCACAGGCTATAAAAGCCAAAATCTGCTTAAAATGTTCATTTTCTGTCAGGCATTCAAACTGTCATGCCCTCCTCAAGCTAAGAAGCTTTTCTCTTTTTGAACGTGGTCGGATTGTCGAGCTGCATGAGCAAGACCTCTCGCAGCGTGCCATTGCTGCTGAGGTTGGGTGCAGTGAATCAGTCATTCTACATTTTTGGAAAGATCCTGAGCATTATGGAACAAAAAAGTAAAGTGGTAGACCCAAAAAAATCACACCTGCGCTGAGCCGGAGGATCCAATTGGCTGTCCATCAAGACACAGGGCGGTCTTTGACCCAAATTAAGGCCCTTACTGGTGCCGACTGCAGCACAATAACCATCACATGGCATCTGCGAGAAAAGGGTTTAAAAAAACAAAAAACGAATTCAAAGACTTAGTCTCTTTCAACGCCGCAAAACTGCTCGTTTAGACTTTGCCACGGAGCTCAAACATGGGACATAGGACAGGTAGTGCAGGGTCGTCAAACGGCGAGTGCTTACGTGCAGATGTTGCGGCAGGCATCCCTCATGACTGAGGGCCCTCGTCTGTGTGGTAACAGCTGGGATTTTCAGTAGGACAGCGCTGCAGTTCACAATGCTTGCTTGACCAAGGACTTCTTCTTCTTGACCAAGTGCTCTTTTGGACCACTATTTTTTGTTAATATTATTGTTCTGGTCTAGTGGTTAGCATGTTGGCCACACAGTCACAGTCAGGAGATTGGGAAGACCTGGGTTCAAATCTCCGTTGGGCATTTCTGTGTGGAATTTGCATGTTCTCCCCGTGTGTGCGTGGGTTTTCTCCGGTACTCCGGTTTCCTCCCACCTTCCAAAAACATGCATGTTAGGTTAATTGGCGACTCTAAATTGTCCATAGGTATGAATGTGAGTGTGAATGATTGTTTGTCTATATGTGCCCTGCGATTGGCTGGCGACCAGTCCAGGGTGTACCCCGCCTGTTGCCCGAAGCCAGCTGGGATAGTCTCCAGCATACCCCCGCGATCCCAATAAGGAGAAGTGGCATAGAAAATGGATGGATGGATTATTGTTCCAGTGTGCCCTAATACACTCTACTTTTATATAATTCCAATTTTTGTTCATATATTTATTTGTTTGTGTAAGCTAACCACTCATCTAGTCCAGAGTCGCTGCACACAAAACGCTGAAAAAACATACACTCCTTCTGTGTTGTTCTGTTATTTTACAGACAAATACACCACACGTTGGCACTGTTATTGAACCTCAATGTGTTACCCCGTAAATTGGATTGACATGAAATTTCTCACACAGCCCAGCTTGCTTGACAAAAACACCCACTGAATCTTGAATGTGTCAAGTGAATTACCACGAAATTTGTAACACACCTTTAGGAGACTGACAAGCACATGTGTTTACAATTTGAGCAAGATTGATTGGGAAAAACATGGCTGCCATCAAGCAAAACATCTTTGTAGGGGCATGGGCGGGACTAATTGGCAACTAATTGGCCATAAGGCACTGGCCATTTGTCTCATAATTATAACACTATGGGGATATCTGTATTACTCTATATGTATGCTGGCATCTTTTCCACAGCATTTTGTTACTTACACCCCAAGAGATGTCCTAATTTGGACTGTATGTGAAGTAAGAGGGCTGATATAGTTTTAAGGTTTGACAATTAGTGGTAGTTTAATTAGTTTTACACCTGTGTGACAATAGGTGATGTTAAAAAGTGAGATTCATCTGCTTCGCCACTTACTGCCTTTAAGATTGCCGGTTAAAATGCCCATTGGTTGTTTTTGTGCGTTATTAACAGTGGTTACGTTATTGTTACACTTATGGTAATGAATGTGAAAACATTACAGTTAATAAGAGTTTGACATTTTATTTCTATTTCCTATGGGAATACTTGTTTTGTACGGAGCCCTCGAGGGGATATCGGGGGAATAATTTTGAAGGGTAATTTTTTTTTTTTAAAGTGACATAACGCAAAGTGGGGTTGAAAAAAAGGGAGGAACTTTTGCAATATCTCGCATTGCACTTCAGGTTCTTCCTTGTTCAGCACGGAAACAAAACAATATAGACATATTTCAAACATGAAAAAGACAGTTGTTGCTCGAGTTTATTGTTTTTTAATGGATAAGTGTTAATATGTAAACGTTGTGCAATGTGTTAAGTGTTAAGTGTGAAATGTTACGTATTCACTTACGTATCATTTTCTGCCTCCTTCACTCTATCGGCGGTGACAGTGTTGTTTTTGACTGTGGTAATCTTTTCGAACTATCCATCCATCCATTTTCTATACCGCTTCATCCTCATTAGGGTCGCGGGTGCATGCTGGAGCCTATCCCAGCTGACTTGGGCGACAGGCGAGTCAGCTGGGAGTTGCCAATTAACCTAACATGCATGTTTTTGGAATGTGGGAGGAAGCCACGCCATACGGGGGAGAACATGCAAACTGGGAAATGCCCAGGGGAGAATCAAACCCAGATCTTCCCGATCTCCAGGCTGTTCCTGTATTGGCCAACGTGCTAACCACTAGACCACCGTGCGGCCCTTTTCGAACTAATGCTCCATAATAATTACTTGATCCTCATAAAATACACCGGCCAGGGGTAATCTCTCCATTTCTGCGCGGAAGTAGACTAATACGCCGTCATTGAGTATTGTGTGTATACAGTTCTGTGTATTGTAAAATGAGGCGTTTGACATCATATTATTCTACTTCCACGCAAAAACAAAGTGATACCAGCCGGTGTATTTTACAAAAGATGAGCAAATACATATTATGGAACGTGATGGGGAGTTCAAAAAGATTATCACTGCCAAGTTCAACACTGTCGCTGCCAACAGAGCGAGGAAGGACTGGCAGAATAATGCTGAACGTGTAAATGCAGCACCCGCTACAGTGGACTGATGTGACATATATTTCTGATAATATTGCCCTAATTCATATTTCATATTGCATTTTATTCCTAGTGCTCGGCTCAATAAATGAGTAAATGTAGCGTATTCCCTCAGCTGAAAATGTACAGTAAATCTGTTAGAGAATTTAATTAGGGAATGCTGGCGGATCAGTTTGATCTCAAATAAGCCGCTCCCGTCGTAGTGCTGCCTGAATTATTCTTTCTCCCAGGTCCACCGGGTTCTCAATAAATGGTGACACCATCTCCAAATGAGTTACACAGTGAAACAGCGGCACTTACATAGCCGATTTTAAGCTGAAAGTCTGGACATAACCTGGTTGGGACCAGGCTATAAGTTTAAGGTAAGTTACCATGGTGATATAACCGCTTTTAAAAGAGAGCCACATTCGTTGTACAGGCAAGACTCAACAGACTTCGCTAACCCACTAAACCCGCTTCGCAGTATACTCTACAAGCCTCAGAGTCTGACACGACTAAATGAGAGGAATTACAAACTTTTGTGAGATAACACAATTTCGCAAAAAATTATCCTTTTTTTTTTAATTCATCAAAATTATTTTCCCCCATGCTCTCTAAGGGGCTCTGTAGTTTGGAAATCCAGACAAATGGGAGGTTAACCAGCATCCTGGAACAGATTGCTTTCCACCTTAGACGTTCTGCTATCTGTATTTTGCCACGCAATTCATTATCTCAATATTATCTTCCTTTTTTGTTCAGGATTTTTTGGGCCAGACGTTTTGCACCCTGGGAGAAATCATCGGCTCCACCGGAGGACGCCTGGAGAGGACTCTCTCGTAAGTCATGCAACATAATCTCGTTTATACTAACATAATTATGTGTGATGAATTAATTCTCAATTTTTGCTATTGTACATTGAATGACAGACATAATAGAATTTATGCTCATGAATACTGATGGCCAGCCCCTGATGAAATCTTAAGATGCAATACCCGACTCAGTGTATTGCCAAGACTGGTTTTAATCTATTAGATCAGAGTGTCAGTGGACCAGATCACATTGAAACATCATTGTAGACAGGAGTCCTAAACTGACTAAAGCAAAATGAGGTCTTGTGTGTGTAAACAGAATGATACGATGATAAAATATTATATCTCCCTATATCACTCATCCAGAAATACAATATATAGACAAAAGTGTCCAGACCAACAGTCTTCAGTCTTTTGGGGTACATTCATGCTTGTCATGTTTGGTTCGGTTAAAACAAACTCTGATTGCGTCTGCTCTGCCAGTATAGTTCGTTTGGTCAAGTGTGAATGCAGTCAAGTGGTTTCTGTTCATTTGAGCTCAAATGTGAAAGCTACATGGACCAAAGGCACGGACCAGGGTTAAAATGACAGCAAAAAGCATGCCGAAATTACAAATATGGAAGAGAAACGGCATTGGAAGTGCTGTCTCCCTCTCTGTCTGTGTGACAATGCCGCTCTGTAAAATTATATTTTAGAAGCTTTTCGTGAAATCTGGGCTGGTAAAATAGCAGAATATAAAAATAAGCTACATATTCCGCTCTGCAGATGCCATTTTGGTTTGGAATATTGGAGTTACGTCATGCAATATGGTAAGGCTAATCGAGTCCTTACTTAATGCATCCATGTGTTCTTTATTGTGCTACCAGTATGAACATGAAGCAAACCACCCCAAAGTGCACAGCGAGTAGTATTTTTAGATTTGGTCGGGATCAGAGTACCAAACCTCAAGTGTGAACACAGCTTCAATTAATCAATCAAGACTTGGACTCAGGGCAGCATGGCCCAGGTGGGAGACCGGTCGTCTTAAGGTTGCTGAATTGATCCTCAGTCACCCCATGACCATGTCGAGTATCATTGGGCAAGATACTGAAGCGCCACTGATGCTTTGTCATTAGTAGGTGATGTAACAGTACAGAAGTGACGGTGACGGCAGAAAAGCGGTATACAAATGAAAGTGCATTTATCATAGAGACATTATTTACTGCAGAATATAAATTCTTCACCTTACTATTGTATGCTTCCAATTTTGTGGGAGCAGTTTGGGGAAGGTCCTTTTCTGTTCCAGCATGGCTGTATCCCAGTGCACAAAGCAGTCCGCAAAGAAAATGCTTGGATTAACTTGGTGTAGATCTTGCACAGAAACCTGACCGTAACCCTTTCTCCAGCAAATCAGATTTTTTTACACTTGTGCAGCCCAGAAAACGCACATTATTCTGGGTAGTGGAATGAATGCAAAGAGTTTGACACATTTTGCTGTCAGCAAAGGTCATGAGCTTGATTCAAAGGCACTTAGTGCATGGTGCTATGTTCATTTAGTATGTGTATCCTACGTTTATTGTCTTATTCATAGTCCATATGAAAAGGAAAACAATGCACACCTTGTTCACGTAATAGTTGCATTAAATTCAAAGCTTGAGTCCTTTCAAGATATATTTCACAAAAAACAAAATTGGTGTGTATGTTCTGTTTTTTCTCATTCATGTTTGGATTCCTTTGGGCCAACAAATGTGGTAAAAGGTCCCCTAATGAAATATTGATGAGCTGATTTTTCCTTTCAAAATGTGGAAACCTGTGCTATGTGCTTCATAGCGGTTTGCTTGTGCTCTCGCATTTGAAAGTACTTTGCGTCCTACTTGGAAATGGCAAGTGACCATAGACATAATTCATATCAAATTTACAATGAATCAGAATCAAACTACAACTTCCCACCGTCCAGACCAAGACCAACAATTTTAGAATATATTAAGTCTCTGTATTTATTACTTTTAATAATGTTGTTATACTGAAGCTAATCAATAAATAAAACACTTCTTACCATTAATGTGACTTCTGGTGCTGCATGGTTTACATCTGTCGACTCATCGAAAGCGAGGGAAAAGGAGAAAAGTATACCGCTGCAGTTATGTCCTTCACCTGTGATTTGCTACCATGATGGTGCGATCATGAACAGTTCTTGCTGACAGAGGCATGTCTTTTATTCGTTTTATTATATTGTCTTTTTCCGAAAAGTCGTCAAACAGTTCATTCGCCACAGCATGAATCCATTTGTGAATGGCTTTCTGTTTCTCACTATTGCTAAAGAACCAGCAAAGCTGGCCGAAGACCAGTCAGCTTCTCGCCTCCATGCATGCTGGCTAGCTTGCACTTTTGAGTAACTCTTGGCATGCCTTTTTCTCGGTGTCCCCCGCTGGATATTTACCAGTAGATACAAACGTAGCATGTAGAATGTGTCTAAGTGCTGCACGGTGCCCTACTGGTTCACATATTGGCCACACAGTCAGGAGATCGGGAAGATCTGGGTGCGAATCTCTGTTGGGCTTTTCTGTGTGGAGTTTGCATATTCTCCGCGTGCGTGCGTGGGTTTTCTCCGGGTACTCCGGTTTCCTCCCACATTCCAAAAACATGCATGTTAGGTTAATTGGCTACTGTCCATAGGTATGAATGTGAGTGTGAATGTTTGTCTATATATTAACCCTGCCATTGACTGGCGACCAGTGCAGAGTGTACCCCGCCTCTCGCCTGAAGTCAGCTGGGATAGTCTCCAGCGTACCCACAACCCTAGTGAGGATAAGTGGCATGGAAGATGGATGGATGGATTTTGAACCTTTTTCTAACACTGGCATTTCTGTAACATTTTACTTTAAAAAAAGAAAATTCAAAAAAATTATATATATATATATATATATATATTACAAGAAATGTGTGAGACTCAGAGGCAGACATCAAAACAGCCATATTTGGCTCTCGGGCCATAGGTTCCCGACCCCTGCTATATGCAATATCATGGTAGCTTAGCGTATACCAGGGGTCACCAACGTTTTTTCTTGCGAGAGCTACTTTTAGAAAATGAAAATGGCTACGAGCTACTCATTTTTGTAGAAATGATTTTCATTCCTTATTTCAACCCAAACAGATCAAATATGCTTGTTTTACCAAAACATTCACAAAATGCTGGTATCCACAACTCACATTTTATGTTTCAGAATACTTTTCTTTCTAGTGTTCTCACATTATTAACTGAAAACCTGAATGAAAAGCAGGCTTGCGGGCACCTCATGTGGCCGTGGGGGGCTACCTGGTACCACGTTGGTGACCCCTGGCGTATACACTGAAGAGAAGCAAAATGATCAAACTTCCAGCTCCCTCAACTGTATCAGACAGACAGTTGGCTCCAGGGCTTTATTTTAAGATGTGTAGCAAACACAAGTGTCCTCAGTGAAGTGGCGGGCTGTACATGAGTTGGCCTCATCTAGCTAGGGGTGGGTCAGATGCAGATACAGTATCATGACTATGAGGAAGGAGTTTTTCCTTCAAGATGTCATGAAAAGCAACTGTTTGAATGCCTCTCCTCTCAAAAGTAGAGCAACCAAGTGAGAAATGATGATAGATTTTTTTCACATATAGTGCTCATGAATAGGCTGTAGGAACACATTAACAATTAGAACATCATTAAAAAGTCACTTTTGCATTATAAGGTAATAGTATTACAGTATATAGTGTAGGCATAATGAACTGATTATTACAAGCACCACTCGTGAATGACATTGTACCAACAAAACATTACCGACAATGCAACGTGACCTTCCGTAGTCATACATTACTGTGCTAAATCAGCAGTGCTGGATCACAAACGTGAGGTGGAATGAGTTGTGACAAACAAGCCAAAGGGTGAAACGTCACTTTAACCTCAATATGACATCACGCTGCATACACGGTTCAGTGTTACAGTACCTTTTGTCTGTCACGGTAGGTTTGCACTCAGACCATGAGCATCCACTCATCTGGCCGAGCCATAACGGCACAATTTATCTTTTTGAAATACTCAATTCACATGGGAATTGTACAAGTGAGATGAATAGAGGTGTTGGTGAACTAAGGTGGCAACACCACCTCTTTCTTCAATTTGTATTTAATACAGAGCATTGATTTAAATCGTGATGAAAGGCCTTGCAAATATGTAATATAACCAAATACCGCTTAATAGCTAAGATTATGTTAGTTTTGTTCCTTTTTGATGATCAGCAATTCCAATACCGTGTGTGTGTATCGCTTAATTCATGTTGAATTGTATTTTTCCATCTAACAAGCCAACTAGAGAGTCAGGAAACTATTATTGGTCTTTAAGAAAATGACTAGCAATTTGAAAATTAATGTACCATCAAAAATGTCAAGGTCTTAAGATGCACTGCAATCAGATTTGAGCATTTTTAAGTTTAAAGCTCCTGTGTAACCTTGTAAAACAGTAATGTACCTATATTTATTCAAATAACCAAAAAAACCCCCCACAAATTTATGAAAAGAAAGTTCACAGAAATGCATTGACAATAAGAGGAAGCCTCAAGGATGAAGACTATGACTCTATCATCTGTATCTCATTAATTGTTGCCTTCTGGATAAGTGCAAACATCATTTTTGTGCCTTCAAAGATTAAAATGTACCTTTGGAGAATCCCCTAAAATGTAATATCGTCTACAAACTAACAACTGTACAAGTTATTACTATTTTACAGTGTTGTGCACGTTTTGTGTTTTATTGTGTCTTGAGTGCAATAACGGTGATGTAAAATAAGAGAAACCCAGCAGATGATGCTCACTGCATTTTTAAGGCCTCATTAGACTTACACAAAGATAAATACTTTTAAATAATTCCTTTTGTATTTGTCTTTTGTCCACATGACAATTTAGGTAAATTAAAACAGTCATCTCATTTTTATTCATTTAAGTCAAATCTCCCTTGGGCATTTCTATGTGGAGTTTGCATGTTCTCCCCGTGCGTGTGTGGGTTTTCTCCGGGTACTCCGGTTTCCTCCCACATTCCCAAAAACATGCAGGTGAGGTTAATTGGCGACTCTAAATTGTCCATAGGTATGAATGTGAGTGTGAATGGTTGTTTGTTTATATGTGCCCCGGGATTGGCTGGCGACCAGTCCAGGGTGTAAACCGCCTGTCGCCCGAAGTCAGCCGGGATAGGTATACCCCCGCGACCCTAATGAGGAGAAGCGGCATAGAAAATGGATGGATGGATGTTTGGTTTTGGACTAAGAACTCACAGCTGGTTGTAGCCTCCTTTTTCCAGGCTTTAGATTGGTTGTAACAGCCTTAGTAGGGATTATAGCGCCACCTGTTACTTTGGCAAGAACGTGACAGCCTTCAAATGCGTTTTAATGTGGACATTTATTTATTCATTAGTGAAAAGATTTATTTTTTATTTTTGCAAATAATGAGTGTGTTTACAGTAGTGATGAACATATAAAGTGCTTATTTACATACATGAGGGGGTTGTACGACACAATACATAAGACATAGGACAAGTAGCAATTTCGTACAAAAGGAAGGGTGGGTTGTGCGATGTCGGAGGGGATATCAATTAATGAGAAGTGGCCTTTATACTGGCAAAAACAATTAATCAAATGTGAAGGAAAAAAAACCCGATGTGATGAATAACAGTAGTCATGTATTGGTGCTGTATTGGAGAGAGAAGGAGAGAAAAGAAAAACAACACACGTGTGTATACATACGTATATACACACATATATATAGATGTACACATGCAGGTATGCATGCATATATGTATGCATATAATTCAACTAAATAAACAAATTATTTTTTAAGTTAAAAAAATTATAAAAAGTAACAAAATAGGTAGAATAAAAATAAAACGTATTAAATCAGACAAAATTAATTGAGATTTTTTTAAATAAATTGATTTAACAGTTATGTTTATTGACTGATGGACTACCGATTCACTGAGAGGCAGAGATTATTTGCTATTCACCCCCTGGTGAGCCCAGTGAAAAGATCTCTTGATTTTGAATAAGCCTCTTTCTCTGGTGCTCTCTTTGAGAATGCTTTATAAAAATTTCAAATCCTTTGTTGGTCCAACAAGTGCTGTTGCTGACAGATGAAGAGTGCCACAGAACAACACTATCACATTATTTGCCAAGATGCTCGGCACTGACGAGCAGGAAACACTAATTCCCACTTTAAAGCATGCCAACTGCGGACAGATCTGTGCTTTACAAGCTAACAACTCTTTCTTGCCAGTTGGAAAATATACACATGCATATTTATTCAGATTTGTTTTCTCCTTATGATCCAAAATTGAGACCAAAAGACAATCACTGGTCTCAATTTACTGAGCTGATTGCGCACAACATGCTGTAACAGTTTCAATATTCTTTTGTTTTCTTGATGCAACAAGATGAAATGTCAATTCTTTGAATTTTGGGATAAAACTGTCCCCTCAGAAGCAGCCAGTGCAGCAAAGCAGGCCAGATGAGACCTGAATGGCCGCACCAGATGGCAGGTGATGCTTTGCTTAGACGTGGACCGCAGGGGACAAGTGTGTGTGTGTGTGTGTGTGTGTGTGTGTGTGTGTGTGTGTGTATGTGTGTGTGTTTGTGGTGGCTCTGGGGGGGAAGTAGATTTGATTGTTCAGAGTGGAAAAAAATGGGGAGACTGCTGTGATTTCATGAATAACATCATTGAAGTCATTGCACTGACGCTACAAATATCTCATCTTTCTTTACTCCTTCACTGGCTAACGGTACAATACATTGGAACCTGAGGCAGCGTCAATAATGTGTTCCAGAAGGTCCGGCTCTAACCGAAACATACTCTAATCTGTAATAAATTTTTCCCAGAAGACAAATATTTTCCCGACATGCCATAAACATTAACACAAAACAATATAATTTAAAGTTTTACAATGTTTTATATGCAGAAAACTATTTGAAATGCATATAAATTCACTTTTAGAATACATAGCTTCATGTTCACCTTGAGTGCAGACGTGATTGTTGACAAAGATGGCGATATGCACGCAAGATTCACTCGGACACCACCTTCATGTTTTACTATGAGTTATTTCTTGAATTCAATCTCATCTTTTTTATCAATATGCTGGCACTTGCAACTTCCTTTTCTCCGTTGTGGGTTATTTTGCAGGTGTGATCAATAAGAAAAGCAGAGACTGTAAGTTAGCAAAGAACTATAACGTCAACCGCTGCTGACGGTGGCAGTCACTTCCGTTTCCTGTTTCCATGCTAACAGCAGGTTGCTAACAAGGACGTTTTGTGATGAAAAAAAAACATTAAGAACACAGTTGGACTCACGCAGTGTTTTAATAACATGAGGCCATAATGTACGCTAACCAGGAAATGTATGCAAAACCGAGGCAAAATTATTGCGTAAATCTTTGACGTAAACTGAAAAATATGCTAACCAAGGCATACGCTAACCGAGGTTCCACTGTAGGTGGACACAACTGAATAATATAAATAATAAATTAAATGTAGACAGAAAGTTCAGGGTTTTTTTCTGTTTGCTCAATGCTTTTGTTCATTTACTAACGATGGTTTTATTTATTTAGTAGCACTATCCTCCAACAAGAAGTAATAGAAATACATAAATAGAATCCAGCATTTATTCATGCATTATACAATGTTTATGTCAGATTTTACCATGTATTTATTTATCTTTAATGTATTTATTTGAATTTATTTCCTCTGTATTTATTATTTAACATTCATTTATCGCTGAGGCATGAAGAAGGGGTTTAATTAAATAAGCTCTGCTTCTGCCTACTCTTTTTTTGGACACATTGAATTGTGCAAATGTAAAATTGGGATGTTCCTTTATGCAACTTCTTAAGCATGTCACAAACAAATAAAGTATACCATTACCATCAGCATGATGTCACAGCCAAGTGCAAATTTGATTAGACTTGAAACTTCTAAATGAAAGATGGCTCCACTGGTGCGTTGAACCTCAGCCTGACTAGCAGTGTTAACTTAAGGACCCTTTAGGACCCTCTCGGAGAAAATAAGTGCTGGTCATTTTCAAATCCAGACACCATTATGATCTTCAAATATGGAAAAAAAATAGTCGGGCACTTATGGGAGTCTGTTGATAGCCTTCTAATGTAGTCATTAAAAAAGGGTGTACCCCGCCTCTTGCCCAAAGTCAGCTTGGATAGGCTCCAGCATACCCCTGCGACCCTAATGAGGATTAAGCGGCATAGAAAAAGATGAATGAATGAAAAGGAGCAAGGAACCAATGAGCATTTGTCTTCTATTTTTTAAAAAGAGGGGGGCCCAGTCTATTATGAAATTTCCTGTCACTTTCTGAAATATTCTTAATATTGTGAATATTTTATAATAACTTATAAGGTCGACCTATAACAAATTTAACTTGTAGTACTTATGACTATCTTTAACCACAACTTCCTTAAGAAAAACTGCCTTGCGGTGGTGTTTTTTTTTCTTTTCAAGATGGTATTCAAAGGTCATCAAGCATCTGTGCACAGTGAAATGCAATAGCGCTACAATGGCCTCAAGTGTACAAGATTTCTGGTCTAAGTGGGTTACCAACATCTTAGACAGTGAACACAATTATGTCTTCATTTAATGCCAACCTATACAACCTATACAAATGTGTAAAGCAGGCATCCGATAAAAGAATTACAATGGCTCCTCCATCTGTAGCGACTCTGTAACATACTCCTCTAAAAGAATCTACCTCTCACTGAGCTGATAAATGGTACTTTCTTGTCGCTGACAATTACATTTTTCCCCCTGCACTGCTTTTGGCATGTGCATGTTTGGTCACAGAACTGAAGACATCTCACCAGCTGCCCACAATTACACACTCTGCCCTCCATCGACACTCTGCACCAACAGACTGACCAGCAGCTTGTGTGCAAAAATCCTGACTATTATGGTCGCATGACACAGGCTGGTATGCTGACACTTACTCACCCAGAGAAAGGAAAAGTAGTATTCATACATCTGTTCCAAATTTAACCAAAACACAAAAAAAATCACATACACATACAACAAGAGTAAAGCTATGTTCGTGGGAGGAGAACAATGTGAGGCTCCAACCCCCTAACACCTTTTGAAAATCACGAAATAGGGTTTTCCTGGCAAAAGTGTACTTTTATATGGTTAAAGAGCATATTAGGGATCAAATGGTATCCAGATTATCAATGACATTATTAATACAATGTACAGTACATATCGTAACATTTCATATTGTACCATTTAGAAATGTTATTATGGTAACAAGTATATTTACCATGTTTTTTTTATTGTTTTACCTCTTGAGATTCTGAGGGTCTGAAAGTTGTTAGTCAACTGCAAAACAAATGTAAGAAGTCAGATGTGCATTTATAACAGTGCAGGATTTTTATATATTATTAATAGTCATAGATATTGTAATTTTAGTCACAATAACAATTACAGTATATGATTTAAAAATCTCTTTAGTACATTTTTGGTTTTGATAGGGTGTTTTAAATCTTAAAACTTTGTACAATTGTAAACTAAATTATGAGAGAATGGAGATGAAATCCATGCGAATTTGTCTTCACAATTCACCATTCAATGGAACACTGACGAGCACATACGAGGCCTTTAATTATGATTGCCTTTCCATCGCAGGTGATTTGTGCATGCGCATTGGAATGTAGTTCTACAATCATGCCTATATTTAGAAAATAAAAACTGGCACATTAAAGCTGCCAAATTTGTTGCTTCCCTGCATTTGTGACTTCAACTCCCATAGTTATGATGCCAAGTTTTTCCCAAGTCCATTGATTAAAAAAACAAACCTTACCAGGCAATCAAGGTGTAACTGTGATACAGTCCAGAGGTTTTTTTGGCCTGCTCAATCGTTTTTTTGTCACTGAAAATAAATCAGCTTCTTATTATACATTCCTGAGAGTCGAGCCAAGTTGTTTGGCTCTATCTTAAAATTGGATTATAAGACAAAACATTGCAGAGACAAACCCAATTTTATAAAGTTAAATTGGTATCAGCCTGGGAGAACAGGGAGGTCATTTTCTCAAGGGCACAATGAAAGAATGTTGGTCATTCAAGTTTTAGGGTGCATTCACATGTATCATGTGTGGTTTGGTTAAAACTAACACTGGTACGTTTGCTCTGGTAGTGCAGTCTGTTTGGTCAAGTGTGAACTGCTTGCAAGTGAACTCTGGTGCAGTTCAGTTCACTTGAGCTCAAATGAGAATGTCACACAAACCACAGATACGGACCATTGTTAAAATGACAGCAAAAAGGACGTAGAAATGACAAATACATTCGTCCCTCACTCATAGCGGTTTCGTTTCAGACCTGATCACAATAAATGAATTTCCATGATATAGGATTCAATTTTTTTTTTTCCCCCTGTCCTGTCCAGCCTTTAAAGCAGATAGAATTGTAGATCTAAATGCCCTCAAGTGCTCAACAGATTTACTCTGCCAGGGAGAAGTGTGATATACACTTCCCCTGTTATACAGAATTTATTTGACTTAGATGCTTGTTATTAAGCAAATTTGGAGCGGCGGGGGAGGGGGAGGGACAACAGCAGCAACAACAATTGTGACAACAAGAACAGAACAACAGAAACATACAGAACTACATGAGCAAATAAATGTCTGTGACGACTATAAAGACCCTGACGGAAAGGACAAAATAATATCAACAACCACAATGACAATGCTGCATTGAAACAGTCACACATGATAGTAGTCATGAAATGATGAACTATGATAGTGATCACAATGACAATACTGCATTGAAACAGTCACACATGATAGTAGTCATGAAATGATGAACTATGATAGTGATCACAATCACTATCACATATAGGATTCAATTTTAATTAATGGAATATTTTCATAGTTAGAGCTCAGAAAACCTGCTTATAGCTTTCAAAATATGTTTTTATTAACTTTATTAGAGCGCTGTAGACGTGAAATAACACCTATAGTCTCCTATACACACACCGATTATTCATTGTTTACATCACATTATGGTTTAATTGCACAACTCTTAAGCTGCAGGGACTCTAGGCGGACGCTAGCTAGTGAGCTAACCAGTTAGCCTCGAATTTATTTCTTCGAAACTTTGAAGAAGCCAAAAACGTACCACTTCCACACGGGATGGAAGGAGAACCTTCTTTCACTCTATCACGTTTGACATGTCATGGCTGACTTCATGAGGTCATGCAGCGTTAAGGTAATGTAATGTCTCATCAATGGTTTGTGTCATTACTCCCCACCTACTGACCAGGATACGACATATCACTTGTATTTCAATATGTTTTGACTAATAATAGACCATAGTCTACCACAAAACAGCGAACATTTCTTAATTAAATAATTTATGAAAAAATGCAATATAGCTAGCGAACAATGGGCCTCATTCACGAAACGTTCTTACGCACAAATCTGTTCTTAAAGCCTTCTTACGAAGATTTTTGGCATTCACGAAACGTGTTCTTAACTCACAGTTCTTAGATCTAAGAACAAATTCTACGAACGCTCAGGAGGACTCTTACGCACAAGCAAAGCTTGCACTTTCAATGCGCAATCGCCCTCATGATGGATTTTGCAACCTGATCCCAAAAAATGTAGTGCAAATAAAATATCCCAACAATTATTTATCATCAAAACAACTAAAATATACTCCATCGATAAATATATATTCAAATCCCAATTCATCAAAAAAAAAAGTAGCTGGCTGGACGTGCGCTGCGCAGAGAGAGAATGTAAAGGGACCATTAGATTTATTTGCTGAAAGCGACGAATATTTGATGTCCCGCTTAAGGCTTCAGGCTTCCCTCTCTGTTCTTGCAGGTGTGCAGGATCATCAGAATAACATCGCAATGAAACGTGGTGTGCCTATTGCACACGTAGCACCCCCAGATAACGACATGCGCCCCCAGCCACGTCTTGAGCCAGAGCACGGGGCTGCTGTATTAATTAGGCAGCGTCTAATCAAATGTAACCACAGAAAAAATAAATTGTCACACACAAACTATGTATTTTGACTTTATTTTTCCATCATGATTGTGTAAATATTTTCTAGAGTTTCCAAAATGGTTTGGTTTTTGATTGATGGTCCACCTCCCGTTTCCTCCCCTCCGGTGCAGTCCAATCTTTTTTTTTTTGTTAGTCTATTTTAAGTCAAAACACTTCTTTTTAACCTCTGCGGTGGCGCGTTTCTCCGTGGAAACGGCATTTATGTTTCCTGCAATGGTGCTCCATGCCGACTCTTTTTGGATGGCCTGATGACCGGTGGATACACGTGAAAATAAGGTGGTCTTGTGTTCGGTCACTCCTTGTAAAAGCACCTCTATTTCAGTAGAATTGAAGTTTTTCTTTTGTTTGTTGTCCAGCTGCTCCTCAGTCTTGCCCTTGCGCGTTGCCATCTCCGCCTCCAGCTGCCTGTTGCGCACGGCACATTTTTTACCTTGTATGGGAAATAATAGGCGGTGACCTATGCAAATTAGGGCTCACATGCACGGGCATCGCAGTTGGCATTCATCAACCTAAGAACACCGGTGCGAACGATTATCCCTACTTAAGAACGTGTCGTGAATGCGGCGCAGTTTCCAATCCGCGCCTTCTTAAGTACACTTCTTAAGAAGACTTTTAAGAAGATTTTTGTGAATGAGGCCCAATAATCGAACCGCAATATTGCGAGGGACGACTGTATGCCTAGGGCTCCAGCTATTGGGTATTCTACCGAAAATTCCTTTGATTAATAGTAAGTAATTGGATGAAATATATTTTTGCTTGGTTAGAAAGCAATTATAAATACACAAAGAAAAATAAGACATTTCACTTAATAATGAACAACCAGTTGGTTTCACTTTTTAGAAAACGAACGGTTATGATAATGCCTTGGACTTTTGTGTTTAAAATGCTATTTGTTGCTGCTTGCCTGGAACGACATAATTGTGCTTTATAGATAAATGTATCTGTCGGAGACTAAAGATTTACTGGAAAAGGAAAGAAATAATAATTAGTTAATTGACATTACTAAGACTAAATTACATATTACAGTATGTTGATGGCTGTGTAATAATAATAGGACAAATATTTTTTTATATGATATTGAGTTTTTGCAGTGTTCAAACTAAACTGCAGACACCTACTGTAGTGGAATACATTACTCTCAACCAGTTGGGTGAGACATACTCTTCCTAGTTCCATTAAACAATATTGCCTACTAGAAGTGAGCAGTTACTGATTAGTGAGCTAAAGTGTTTTTATTTCACATCTTCTTAACTCACAGCGATTTCTTTTTGCAGACTAAATAAACCTTGTATAAAGTCACATTAACTTTAAGGGCAAACCATCGTAATAAACTATCCACACATTTGACTGTCATACTTAAGAGAAACCCAGCCCTCGACATGAGTTATGTTAGTAAGGTACATTAACGTTCATCTCAATTGATTTGTGCTACGTTAATTTTACCTTGTCTCAGCCATTCCATGTCTTCAGAGTTGCTTTAACTTAGAAGATGTTCTGTTGTGGTACTGTATGTAGGTGCCGTGTTACAACGAATGCACGTCACAGTGTTCAACTAGCCGTTTAGCCTGAAATGCTTCCACATTTTAAATGTTGTTTTCCTTCTCTTTTGTTGCCTTGTTTTTTTGTTTTTTTTGTGCTTCTTCAGTCTTCCCACTCCTTCAACTAAACATCCGCTTCCTTCTTCTTCCTCTGTGTGGATGCCGTAGGCGACATACGCGCTTCCTCAAGGCAGAAAAAAAATCCTGAATAATTGTTTGTAATTGAGGTGTGTGAATTACACAAGGAATCATTTCACCCCTAAATATGTGGGGTGTTGAGGGTGATAATATGTTGAGGGTGCTGTCTGACAGCAGCGCTCTTTGAAAGTATATTTTAGAAGCTTTTTGTGATTTGGAATATTTGAGTTAAATCACATAATACGACAAGGAAGCTGTCCTATCAAGTCCTTGCCCTATGCAATTGATCTTTACTGCACAGCCTTTGGTCCCATGACAAAAATACCAGCATGAACGCTAAGCAAACCACACCAACATGCTCACTAAGTATCTTTTTAAAATGTTTTGTCCGGACTGTAGTACCACAAATGTGAATGCAGCTTAAGACCCAGAAGCTATGCAAAAAGCATTTAATTCTAACCACATAAACATGAACATATAAAAGCTATCGCTTCAGATTATTAGCTGTTTATTGCTCCACAAGCATTCTGATGCCCAGTGTTATTCTCTAAACTGACAGGCTCATTTGTCTTTGAACCTCCTACCTCAGGATGGGATGAGAGAAATGGGTCATACTTCAGTAACCTCCAAAGAAGGAGGTTATTTCTTTCTAATGAGACAAAGACACGTGTATTGTGAGCGCCTGTCTTCTGTACAGAAAAAAGAACATGCCTGTCTAATCCCAATCCACACAACGCTGTTTTGGCAGACAGCGGGATTATTAATAGATCAGCCTCATTTTTCCCACACTTAGACATTTAATTTTGGGGTGGTTTGGTTTGCATTTTGTTCGCCTCTTTTAATGTAAATGTTTCACATAATGCAAAGCACTCCTAGTGAGTCTCTTTGGTACAGTTTCTGTGCGTGTTCTCCTGACCAGTTTCAGTTTAAAAATAACCTCTGCTGCTCCCACTGCATGTGTATCCCTGCTCTTTATATCCCACAAACCTCCACATTTATCTTTTCAAAAGGGACTGCATTTCAAATCATTATTATACATTTGCCGCCTCAGCTGATACCCCATATTCCGGTTGCCACGGCAACACACAGGTAAGTGGAAAGGAGTGCTTAGTTTGCCGCACAGCATGGAGTCCGTTTCTAAAAGCGGTGACCCTTTAAAAGCAAACACCCACTGACATGAGGAGGCTACCAGAGACATACATAATTTGGAAATGTGTGTGTGTTTATTTGATAGTGGGAAAGTGGTGAAAAAAATCCAACAAAGCATGTATATTCTGGATTTTTATACATTTTTGTTTTGTGTGTAGGCACCTGAAGTGCAGACTTCTAAATCACAGCACATATAGCGAGGAGGAAGCTGCCTCTTTCTGTTCCTCCCTCCTCTGCCTCTCATCCTCCTCTTCTATCAATTGCTTGTATCTCAGCATCGATGTCCTCCCCCTCTCTCTGCTCTACTGGGTTGTCAACTTTCTCACACCTTCCTTTACCTGCCTACCTTGTCTCTTTCCCTCTGGGCTTTACCGTGTCTGATCTATCAGAGGCTCCTGACAGCTGTCTATCCCCGGAAGGCCCCCATCACATACACTGACCTTATGGAAAGAATAGTAATTATGCTCGTTTGGCCTCCAACAGCTTTTAAAAACGTCCGTTCCTTCAGGCTTCGCTGTTTACATCTTTTTATTTGCTGTCCCCAATGCTCAGCTTGTGGCAGAGATGGTAATTTAATATCAAAGCCATAAACACAAGGTGTATTGAAGCGTCAGCTGTAGGGAATAATCTGACACTTTGATTATGTTCTTTTGTGTTTCAAACATGTGTGTGTGGATGAGGAGGTTTACTCAAAACTAAAGGCTCTGGAAGATAGCAGAAAAGTTTCTGTCTTGGTTTGCTATGCAAGCCAATTTCAATAATGCCTGCTACAGCCCTGAACAGTATCAACAGTAATTCTCAATTAGTCACCACTCACTACATCACGGTTTGAATATTGCATTTTTTAAATTAATTAATAAATGATCGCTGTTTTGTGGTTGACTATGGCCTATTATTCAAAAAATATCGAAAGACAAGTTTTATGTAGTATTCTGGTCACTTGGCGTCAGTAATGTTACAGTGATGAGACATTACCTTGATTACATTACCTTAACACTGCATGGAGTCAGTCATGGCATGTCCGACATGATAGAGCGGACAAAAAAGTTATTCTCCCATTCCGTGTGGAAGTGGTAAGTTTTTGGCTTTTTAATTTGCCCTTCCCCGCTCCATTTGAAACACTTTCTTAAGTTTAGAACAAATAAATTGGAGTCTTACTACATAGCTCCATTGCTGGCTATATGCCATGAGCAGCGGCTGTCTCTTATGTCCCTGCAGTGATCCCATAGCCTGTGCATTAATGTTGCACAGTGTGGATTAAACAAAGAATAGAAATCGCAGCGTAAAGGTGAGTATAGGGATGTTATTTCATGTCAATAGGGCTCTAATAATGGTAAAAACTGTATTTAGAAAGTCATAAACAAGTTTTATACGCTCTAACTACGAAAATATTCTGTTTATTAATATTGAATCCTATTTTGCAGAAATTCACTTATCGCATTTGGGTCTGGAACCAATTAACTGTTAGGATGGGACATTTCCCAGTGGCAAGAATATCATGTACAGATACGTCTGCATGTTATTCTCCCAGGAACATAACACAATCGCCCTGTTGTTCTTTATCTAGGCATACACACATAGCTTATTTACAGGTCACCTTTCCATATCATGTGAACGTCAGCATTTGACACCATTTCGTATCACATAAGAGTCAGCGGCTACAAGCCCGATTGGCGAAGGCTTATTTTTTTTAACTGATAGAACAACATAAAGTGAGGGAGAAGGCCAATTCGAGAAAGAATGCTCCTGACTTTGCTACAGCTTGTGATGGCTTGACTTCTCTTCAGCGCGCTCATGCAGTTGTTTTGCATCGACTCCTTTTGTGTTAAATTGTAAAACGTCCTAGAGCTTCCTAGGCCCATTTCACAGCTGCTTAGAACAAAAGAACCCGGGGGACCTGTAAAAGGGTGACTCCCAACATCACCGCACTAAATGAGGGATTACTGTACTACACTTTGAAGCACGTCTAATCATGAGGATGCAAAATATGCTGCCCTAAATTAAACGGAAAAAAACAAGTTACTTTTGATGAGGCCCAGTTCATAAATACACAAACTTTATGGAAAAAGTCCTCTGTGCCAATAGATGGTAATCACATGAGGCGCGGATGTTGAGAGTGGCGTGGGAACTTTACCTCAGCCATGGGAAGGATGTAAATTTTGGAACACATCATCAGTATTGTATCTTTGAATCAGTGGGTTTTTCGGCCTTTCAACATTAGGCAACCTCATCAAAGGCGGCCAACTACAGGGTGATCAACCCTGAGCCCAATCATGCATGTCCCATGCCCAATCATGAGTAAAGTAGTGCTTGGAAAGTGAAGGGAGCTAGGCAGTAAGGTCCCGACCTGGGATAAAAACAGTGCCCCACCCACCGGGTCATCGCTCAGCTTCCCCCCTTGCTCCCACAGCACACCACTGAGTAAGGGCAGGAAGTATACACGTCTGTGTACTGCCAACTGAAAATTCTTATATTGTAGGTAGATGCCTGTTTTACGGTGACTTCATGGAATAAGACAAAAACACATTTCAAGGAAAAAAGCGGTCTTGTTACCCCATTTTGAGTTGCATAAGTAACTGATGAAACACAAGCCTGCACAGCGCTGTCTTGTCAAATGCACCGCGTACTTTACCAAACAAGTTTACCAAGTAACTTTAGATACAAACCGAAAAAGAGGCCCAAAGTCGGCTGGGATAGGCTCGAATGTGTGACGTTCTGCAGGACGGGAACGAGTGTTCCCTGTCCTGCGCTCTTATTTTGGCGGGCTGTGCCTTCTCCGGGGAGGAAGAGGCAGCCGCGTCTCGCCTGGTGGCCGCGCACCTGCGGCCAATTAACATTAATGGCAGATAAAAGGCCAGTGTGTTCGAATGTGCGGCGCTGGTTCATTATTATTGTCTTTGTTATCCATGCTTCTCGTCTCCAAGTCAGTGCGGTAACTTAAACAATTTACTTACCTGTACTACTTGCACCTTTGTCACAGAGCCTTTCCTCTGTCGCCTTTTGTTTCTCCTGCTTCTATAATTAAAGTACCCTTACTTTTTGCACTCCGTGGCTTCGTCTCTGCATATTGGGGTCCAAACCACACCGAGAACGTGACAGAATGAATGAATGACACACAAAGCTGCATAAATTCCAGCATCAAGGCTACAGATGCTGGTACACTCCTGATACACAACAGTGGGACCTTATTTAAAATGGTGAAAAATACATACTATGGGACCTTTTAATTGAAACATCCTTGAAAAAATAACCAATTGTAATCCAGTAAGTTACACACAAACAACCCCTTGTATTGCACTGTAACCTGTAACCTTTAAGAAAAAAGGTAATAGGTAATGGTTAAAGTGTTCTATTGGAGAAAGAGCAGGCAAACAAAGTGGTTAGTTGAATCTTAATGTAAACAGTGAGGAGAAATAGCCTAAGCTAATTGAATGTACCAGCAGTTTAGTTCAGTACCCAGAGAATACAGCTGCACAAACAGCATCTTGTTATGCTGAAGCTATTTAAAAGCAAGTATAGGTTTTTCAAGGTGACCTGACTCCTGATGTATTTTTCATAGAGCCATTAGTTGGCTGGGTGATAGCAGGCGCAATGACTTTGCAAACACTCTTAATGGCAATGTCGTTACTTGTTGTAATTTGGATGTAGATTGGAACAATTCCAATTAGGGACTGGGGATTAATTAATTAGATAACTTGTTGCCTTTTACTTAGAAGTTTAGTTTCAGTGGAGCTTTATGTACAGTAAGGCTGCCTTGCTTGTCTTTTTGTTTTTATTACTAGAATTTTTATTACTAGGTGTGCTCAATGATTTGTAGTACGCAGACCTTTTTTTCGTTTAATTCATCTATCATATTATTATCAAACTGGTGGCATCATAGAACTTCCTTGTGCTTTTACAGCAATCACTGCTATTAGTGTGAAAACGTGAAAATCTCATTTACTTTAATGACAAAGGTGTAATGAGTTAAAGTTGATGGATAAGAATTAGGATTAAAGAAGATTTACTTCTTCTTATCCCCTTTTGGACATGTTGAATTGTGTTAGTGTAAATGCGTGCTGTTCTTTCATAAAATAAAAATAATATATCGTTAAGCATGTTGGAAATAAACAAAACTAGTATCATTACCAATACCATGCTACTGTATACTACAATATACTGTATGTAGTTTGTCCTGTATTGTTTTAGATTCAAGATCTTTCAGTTTTCCATGCTTCGTGGCTGAATGATTAGTAGGAACAAAATTGTTGTAATTAGTTCCAAAATTGAGCATAGCAGCTTTTGGTGATTAATGTGAACATGATACAAGGAGCAATTGGATCCAATTACCATGCAGCGTAACAAATGTAAGCCCCAGTACTTGCTCTTGTATTTTCCACTCATTAAAACAAATTATCCAAATAAGATAGAGTTTTTGCATGTCTTCAAAGTTATGACTTAGTACCTACAGTGGGCGCCGACAGCAGACTGAGTAATTCGGCTCACTGTTTTGCCGCCACGGGTTCCTGTGTACTGATGCCAGGTCAACATAATAACTCAACCAATAACACGGCCTCCTCTTTGTTTGCAGCTTGGGGAAGCTACTGTGAGGCAGATACCAACGTTCATTTTCTACATATCACAAAGGCTGAAAATAAGCGTTCATACTGGTCATGTTTGGTTCAGTTAAAAGGAACTCTGGTGCGTTTGTTCTGCTTGTACAGTTCCTTTGGTCAAGTGTGAACACAATCACCCGAGCCCTGATGCACAGCAATGAGAGAGATGGGTCTCAGTCCGCTTTCAAATGAACTGTGGTGCGGTTCGGTTCACTTGAGCTCAAATATGAACGCTACATGGACCAAAGACACGGACCAGTGTTGAAAAGCATATAGATATGACTGAGTGCCTCTTTGTGTGACAGCAACACTCTTTAAAAAATATGTTATAGAAGTTTTTTTTTTTAATCTAAGTTGGTAAATATATCAGACTTGCCAAGCAAGTCCTTATTTTATGCATATGCTCTTTACTGCACAGCCTTTGGTCCCATGGCAGAAATACCATTGTGAATGCTAAGTGAACCGCACTAAAGTGCACACCAGAGTACCAAACCACAAATGTGAAGCCTAATACACCTTTCTCTGATAACTGTCTCAGGGTGTACATGTTGTGAAGGACAAAATGATGTGAACTAGACTCTTTGGGAAATTGGCAAGGCAAAGCTTAGAAATGCTGGCTTGAATTCCAATGAAAAAAAAAAAACATATTGAAGCCTAGCACTCTAGTTAATACATCTTAGCATGTTGCAGTATGCCAGATATCATGCAAATGTGTCCCCGAGAGACCATGAGCAGCATAGGTATCACATGGGGGTGATCTGGCTGGATGGTTTGTGATTCTTTTGAGGCAATGCTCTTTTTATTGTTGCAGCATCATTCATTTTCTGCCAATTATCTTGCTTTTGCCCTTCTTAAAGAAAAAAGTAAAAACTGGAACTGATGAGTTTTTGGATTGGAAAAAAAATACAGTAATAGTTCACCCAGCTCTATGAGCTGCATATTTGATTATTACTATATTATATATGTGGATTTGAGTTTGAGTAGATATGTTGGTTATACAGTTATGTGATAAACCTAGGACATGCCAATGCATGTGTAAAATAGTAATGGGTTGTGCTCAAAATGTTATGTAAGACATGCTATAGCTATAAGCATACTGTACATGTAATACAGATATCAACATTTTGCAGTCAAGTTGCTAAATACCACTTGAACCCCTGCAAAGACATTCTGCTTGACGGTAGCCATGTTTTCCATCACTCTTGCTCAAATTTTATGGACCCTAAAAATGGGTAATTTTGTGTTTCGTGTAACCCTAAAGTTACAGTGGGTGTTTTGTAAAGTGCGTCGAGCTTAGGGATGTAAATCTCTTTGTGACAGATGATTTGATTCGAATCTAGATACACAGGTTGCGATACGATTCAAAAACGATATATTTGAAAAACAGAACGATTCGATGGAGTGTACAAACGATACGATTCCATTCAAATCAATGGTTAACGTTTGTTGATGTAGACATTAAGCTTACATTATAAAATAAAGATGCCAATTACATAAAAGTAGCATTCTTACAGTATTTTCAAATGTGTAAAAGAGCACATATCCCCAAGCTTGCTGCACTAGCAAAAATAATGTCAGTGTATTTATTGTTTGGACACAGGCCAAAATAAGACTTCCTGAATGATTTGTTTTGTTTGATGGGATCCATATTTTACATTCTATATCTTACATCTATATTGTTATACCTGTTACATTTGGAACATTTAAGTTTTAACATGTATTGATGTTGCTAGAAATGGAGCCGCCAAAGTAAGTTTTGTTGTATACTGTGTGCAATGGCAATAAACATCAATCAATCTATCATTATAAAATATAACAATACAAAAACAGACATTTTAAACTTCAGTCAATCAGTAATAAAAAATAAATAAATAGTGCAAAGCCCCTTAAATAATGACACATCTCTTGCAAGTATTTGTCACATGGGTGCAATGAAAATGCTGTGTTATCTTGGAAAAGTAAACAATCCGATACTCGGTGTTGTAACAATGGTAATCGTACAACATTTCAGACTGAGCATAGTGTTTTCAACACTGCAGGTAGGTAACAAAAGGTGCAACATTTCAAAGTAAACAAGTTGCAAAGCGAAAAAGTTAGCGTTGTTCTGGCTGGTCAGGTTTTGCGCCCTTCTTTTAAAATCCAGAGACGTTCCAAACTTTGTTTTTTTTTGTTTTTTTACTGATGTGTTGAAAATCTTTTGCTGTGACTAGCTAGCAGTGGCTAGATAGTATTTACCACTAGCTACTATTTACATCCATTCTAGTCTTCAGCCATGGCAAGCTATGGAGCAACTCAGGCTCTTTGCTTTAAAGACACTCTGTCAACCGATTGCTTCTGTCGTTATACCTGGTGCATTTCTACAGGAGGCTGCTACCGGCGCAGCCGAATCATTTGCTCGTCAAACCGGATAGCCGGTCGCATGGGTTTATCGTTCACAACCCTGGTTGAGCTATTTGAGACTTTGTTAGTGATGACCTCGCTATAGTGGTAAAACTATAGCAAGAAAAATATGCACAATACCATCTATTCATCCACTTTCGCTCACGTTCCGGGTGTGAATGCTTGTGAACGTCTGTGTGCGTTCAAATAATTCCATATCATTTTTTCGATTAACACCAGTCACTGCACATGAAAACACTGTCAAATGTCTCGAATGCTTCTTTGAACATTTATTTTAAAAAAGGATGAAATTGAGTTGAATGATTGTTTTGAGGTGCAAATAAAACCCTTAGGCCTTTCCTGACAAACATCAATGAGAAAGATTTTGATTCTCCTTTGTGGAGATTACTCATCTTTGTCAGCTCAATACAATTCAACCTTGGGACACAGATGGGAATACTGTGCAGTATTTCAAAGCTGCTTTAAATATACATGACCTGGGTGTATTGGCATTACTTTATTATGTTCCAATGCAATAACATGAAGTTATGACAACCAAATATATATTTCAATACTGGAGAAAATATCAGGCCATCTATCCACTTTCTTCCACTTACTTCCATGTTGTGGGGGCAACACTGCTAAGGAAGCACATAATGATGGACATAATGCTTCCAGCGTGTCCTTAGTGTGCCCTGGTGTGTCCTCCCAATTGGGCATGCCGATGGAGGCCGGAGGCGGATGTTCACCGTGAAAGGGCTCGACTTACTGAACCAGTCTCCTGCTCCAGTTCTACAGGACCGAATGGCATGTAGTAGTGTTACCCAAACACCATACTCCTGCAGCACACCATGCAAGGCAACAGGAGGTGCATGGTTGCGTTCCTTTTCCAGGTCCATAAAACACATGGACTATGTGATGTGTATGCACCCTCCAGTACCCTTGTCAGGGTGTAGAGCGTGTCTAGTGTTGCACGATCAGGACGATGCAGAAGATGTAATGGTGGGACCCTTCTTGCCAACATTCTAGAATAGACTTTCCCTGGGAGACTGAGGACTGTGAAAAAAAAATGGAACACACCCTCTGGTCACCCTTCCGGAAAATGGGGACCACTATCCCGGTATTAATCAGTAAGTACTGTTCCCCACTTCCATGTAATGTTGAAGAGATGTGTCAATCAAGACAGTCCCACAACATCCAGAATACATGTACAAGTTAAGACTGTGATTGAACAGAATATCATATCATCCAACAGTCACTGCAAAGATAAGGCCAGGACATACAGGTATTATGCATCAGGGGGTACTTAGCAGTTGTACAACTGGATCAGTTAAAAAAAGAATTCTTACACAGTGCTGGCTGGGGGTGGCAGCATATTGGAAATAATATATCAGCTTTAAAGCCACCAGCTTGTAGTTTATGTGAGGAGTCACGAATGAATACCACTGCTCTTGTAATGTTCAAATTCCAATTTATATTCTTTCTTCTTCCTCAGGCTCTTCCCTCCGCTGTGTCCTTGAACCCGTTTTCATATTCTGTCAGTTCCCTTTCTGCTTCTTGACTATGAAAGATTAAAAAAAAAAGCTTGAAACTCTGACAGAAATGTTATCTGTTATTAAGCAATCTGCTTCGTCGTGAAATCGAACAGCTGAGCTCCAATGAAATATTTATGGCCAGTGGACAGCGGCTCTGTCTCCTAGTTTAGGCTCAGGACCCCTTGTTTCCTATTTGCATCCAAAGCAGTCTTATGTGGCTGCAGATGCCCAACAATTGAAACATCCGAGGCTACGTTCACAATGCAAGTCAATTCCGATGTGTTTGCTCATATGTGACCTGTATCTGATTTTTTGTCAATGTTGCAGCAAGTGCTCCACAAATTGCCATAGCCAAAAGTCTTGCCCTCTTACTTCATAATCTCTTGTGCAAAAGCATTTGGTTAAGAAAATGTTGACTCCGGTTGAACAAAATCCTTGAAATTGTGACAAATGCGCCAGAACCGAGACCACAAATTGGGACCATGGTGACTTCTGTAAACACACTGCACCACATGTGACACAGATTTTCAGACATGTTAGCTTGATTTACATTTTCAGTTCATGTGGAGCGGGGCGCACGGTGACCATTCTATATGTGTGTATGTGAGGTTTTATTACCATTGATTTACTCTTCTGTCTAAAGAGTCCAAACTGATATACTATTGCTTACTATTGAGCTGCTGGTCGAACTCTTGTGAGCAGAGCATCACATTCCTGGAAAGGATGTGGAACTATACAACACATCTAAGATATGGCATTTTACATATCACTATATCAGATACTACATAGGTTAATTGGCAACTCTAAATTGTCCATAGGTATGAATGTGAGTATGAATGATTGTTTGTCTATATGTGCTCTGTGATTGGCTGGTGAGCAGTCCAGGGTGTATGGCCGGGCAATGTACACAATGTACTATTAAACTTGCGACACACGCACTCCTCCTCTGCCTTGCTCTTGCAACAGAAAATAATTTCCATCCCAATTTTCTTCCCACGTGCTTTGCATGCTATCTGCCGGTTTGAAAAACCATGCAGGCAATGTGGAAAGGAATTTGGGCCCACTCATCTTTGCAGAATTGTTGTAATTTAGCCGCATTGGAGTGTTTTCAAGCATGAACCGCCTTTTTAAGGTTATGGTCAGGACATTGACTAGGCCACTGCAAAGTCTTCATTTTGTTTTTCTTTAGCCATTCACAGGTTGACTTGTTGGTGTTTTTTGGATCATTGTCCTGCTGCAGAACCCCAGTTCGTTTCAGCTTGCGGTCACGAACAGATGACCGGACATTCCTCTTCAGGATTTTTTTATTGACTAATATTTTAATTTCTTTGATGATCTGAAACATTTAAGTGTGACAAACATGCATAAAAATAAGAAAATAGGAAGGGGACAAAACACTTTTTCCCACCATGATTCGTTAGATTTTGTCTGGTGTCGACCAATCGTTGAACGTTTATTTTTTAAGTATAAGTATAAGTAATGAGAATTCCTACAAATAAACATATCTCATCTGTGTCTTTTTCCACCTCAAGGAAAAAGCCTAAAACACTCAGATAAACAAATAAACATTTTTTTTATTATAGTGTATGAACGCTGTTACAGGCCAAACCTGGCCCTTTAAGAAGAATTTCATTGTCTATCTCTTCCTTAGCTCGTCCATCTGCACCGCCAATTGTTTTCTGTGTCCTGATTGATTGAGAATGGTCTACAGTCAATCTCCTTTGTGCCGTCCTGCCATGTCTCCTGTGTCATCACTAGCTTGCTTGCTTGCTCGCTTGGAAATGAATCTTCGTTTCGTCTGCAGCCAGGACGAAAAGGCTCGGTGACAGGAGTGAAATATGCATGATTGACTGATTGCATGATTAAAAAGTGTATGATGAGGGGTTTTACAGCCTTAAAACATATATAATAACTGTAAAAAAAATGAAGTTGGCTACTTTGCGGATTTCACTTATTTCAGGCTATTTTGGGAACCTATCCCCAGCGATAAATGAGGGAACACTGTACACCCACTATCTGTATCTGTATCTTTTCACCCATTTAAATTATCTGGAGCCGTATCTGTACTTGGAATGGGCGAGGCACAAACCTGGAAGTGGGCATGTTTTAACCGGAAATGGGTGGGGCTTAAAGCAGTACATTATTTTAAGTCTGAAATTGACATGGATTGAACAGAAGTTGCTGTTTTTATTGTTTATTATTCAGCTATATATGTACTGTGTATGTGTGTAAGTGATGTTAGTTTTTAGTATCAACTCTCAAACTTTTCTTAGTTATTTTATGCTTTTTTGTTTTATTTTTTCAGTTATTCAGTTCAGTTATTTTATATTTTGTTTCAACAATGTGCCGTTCACAGGCCCATGAAAAATGTGGTCCTCAAATGGCCTCCCGGCTTTACTTTGGACATCCCTGGCTTACATATTTCACAGGGAGCGGGGAGTGTTAACAAATGAGTGTGTCCATGCTGTGTTTCGTAGCACTATCACTAAATGACCCTCGCTTTAAGTAAAGGCTTGATGCAGACTTCCACAGTGGTGCACACACACCGGGTCGAGGAGGTCTGCTCCAGCAGCAAACCTCCTGTGAGCGCTTTGTGATTACACAGTAAATGCATGACCAAAGAAACACTGAATAGCTTTCTCTTTTAATGCACGCTGTGCGGGAATTCGGAGCGGAGTTACAATGCATACAAACGAAAAAAAAGTCTTTAGTGTGGGACAGCACTTATGTCACAGACAGCCTGCAACGCTCCAGTATCCATTTGATAACATAGCCAGTTAGCTATGTCAGTTAGCTATATTGTACGGCTGACACATCATTGCACATCAACGCGAGTTGCCAATGTGAACCAAGAAAAGTCGTAGGAGACCTGTAGATTTATATACAGATGCGCAAAAATGTTACTCTAGTTTGATTTACTTTTTATGGACTTATTTCAGGAACAAAATGTGAATGAAAGGGTTGGAAAATGTACTTGCACAAGTGCTTCTTTTTCATTTTGTCCTTGTACAGTCTTACTTCTTGGCGCATATGGGAGGGAAATGCTTGCACTGTGTGCAAGCTCTGACACACAGACACAATACAGACTGTGACGCTGGCTGCAGCACCAGCGAGTCTATCTCGGGAGGGGCGGTCGCTGTGTGCGACTGGCCAATCACAGAGCATGAAGAGTGAATACATAATGACGATTTTCCGTCATCACAATTACAGATAATGACGAGCTGTACTTGTTTCATGCTCGTACAAAAATACATTATCCGTAACGGAGACCCGTCTACAACGAGTATCCGGCTCATCCCTAATTATTAACCCCATTACCCAAAGTTTACAGCATTTTTTTCTGATGCGTAAGTCTTTTTTGGTGAGGAAAGAGAGAATCCAGAAGCCAAAGCTCTCAATTTCAATTCAAGGTAACATAGCCCAGCCCTTGCCTATGGTCATGAGACTTGGATAGTGACCTTCAACCTTTCTTACAGATTGAGGTACTGCTGCTCTCTCTCAAAAAACTGAATTTCCCCTTGAGAGATAATTAAAAAGATTGTTCTTTTTCCTCTTAGAAAGAAGGTTCACAGCTACAACAAATGAGTTTCCCTGGCCTCTAGTTTAGAGTTACAGTACTTAACATCTTCAATGAGGTCAAGAAAGAGTCAGCTGAGTTAGGCCACAGTCTCAGGATACCGGCTCCATGCCGTCTTTTAGAGGTCTTCCTGTTATATACAACTTGTAGAAGACCCTTAGGTATGGAGCCAGGAAATATAGATGGGGGTTATCCTTCCAATCTGTCTGGTGCATTCCCCAGAGGCACCAGGAATCATTGGTAGTAGGAGGAATTCTTGAGTTACCCCTTCTGACTGTGCTGCCACCATGACTTGATTTGAAATAAGAAACAAATGGATTTACATTTAATAAGAACAACATAATTTATTTTGAATAGGTTGATTGTTTCTTCAATTTGGACATTGCATGTTCCACTAGACTGAATATAATGAATACATAATTTCGTAATAACAGTAACCCTGTTACAGCACACCTATGGACCCACAAGGGTTATTTGGATGTTGAATGAGTAAAGAAAACATTAGATTTTAAGACTGCAGAACTGTGTTACATCATAATTACACGTTTAGACATTTTAAAACCTCAGTTGCCTCTAATTCATCTCAGCCCAGTAGTTCTCAACTGGTTTGGCTGCGGGACCCATCATCAGCACTCAGTGGCAAGCGACAACCCAAATTGCAGAAATGTTTCAACTCAAACTTCTTAAATATCTTATATTTAAAGGGCCTGTTTGCAACAATTGCGGGGCTGCCTTGAGGGCGCTTACTTTTCAAAGTGTTTCAAGTATTATACCCTCCCTCTTTCTTCTCAGGAACAATATATTTTTATCCACAAATTCAAAAATTATTTGAACAAAAAGTGTGTGTAAAGCTTTTCGGTACATGGTATACCTGATGAGTTGAATGGCAGCACCTGCTCTTGGACCTGGATGAAAGATGAAACAGCTTTAAATTCTTGTCCAATTCTTGTCATTCAACTCCTCAGATAAACGAAAAATACAATTCAAAATATTGAGCTGGAGAAGTGAGACGCTATCTAGCTGTGTGTTGGACGGCTGGCACCTTAAGTTCACAGTTGACATCTCTCCTGCTCAAGATTGGCCAAATCGTCCATAAACATGGCACGCACCTTGTGTTGGTGTAGCAGGAAAATAGCAGAAATGCAAGGTGCATTCAGAGACATCAGGTCATTACACTTTCACTGTCTTAAGCAGTGATCATACTTTAACCCTCACCTAACGCTTTTATGACCTACTCTTAGCTAATAGTCACGTTAGTTCATCTTGGACAGGGATACATTCAAGCTGTGTTCACACTTGTGGTTCAGTATTCTTCTGCTCTAGACCAAAAATTTCAAAAGATAGTTGGTGTGCACTTTGGTGCATTTTGTTTTGTGTTCCCACTGGTGTTTTTGTCATGGGATCGCTGGCTGTGCATAAAGAACATAAAAGACTTGATTTGGCAGCTTTCGTGGCACATTACATGACCTAACTTAAATGATTACATGTTATTATATTTCCCATTAACCTGGTCACGGGAAAAGTGCCATCACTGGGTGTGGATCCGGACCGAGGTCCGCCATTTGGTGATAGCGGACCTAGATCTTGAATCCTTGGTAATTGAAAAAATAAAATAGGACACATTTATGAGTTTATTCCAGTGTCTGATTTTTCCCTCCTTTTTTTACAAGACCTCTTCAGATGGCAGTGAGTTTAGCCAAGTGATTTTGTTGCTTTTTTCAAAGTCAAAATGCTTAGGATTTCAGCTCAGTTGTCATTACACGTCATTACACACAAATTGAGTTTGTATGTTGACTAAAATGCTTTCTTGTTTATATTGCGATGGCACATGTAAAAACAGCAGGATTATGTTGCAGCGCTTTATGGTGATGTGCCTACAATGGTTGCAAGATTCATATCTGTACTAGCCTAAAAGGTATTTGTCACACATACCTACCTACAATAAAATATGCAATATGTATGAATGAGAATATGCTAGGCTTTGAGATAATTACAAACAACTTAAAAATGATCATCTTTCGAACATCCATCCATCCATCCATCCATCTTCTTTTGCTTTTCTGAGACTGGGTTGCAGGGCCAGCAGCATAAGCAGATAAGATCAGATTCCCCTCCCCGGCTACTTCATCCAAGGCCAGTTGAGAGACATTGTCCTCCAATGTGTCCTGGTTGTCCCACCTCCCCAGGGACGCGCGTCCAGGAGGCATCCTGACCAGATGCCAGAACCACCTCATCTGGCTGCTCTCAATGCGGAGGAGCAGCGGTTCTACTTTGAGCTTCTCCCAGATGACAGTGCTTCTCACCTTATCTCTAAGGGAGAGCCCAGCCACCCTATGGAGAAAACTCATTTCAGCTGCTTGTACCCGCAGTCTTGTCCTTTTGGTCACTACCCAAAGCTCATGACCATAGGTAAGGGTAGGAACGTAGATTGACCGGTAAATTTGAGTTTTGCCTTTCGACTCGGCTCCTTCTTCGCCACAATGGACCGATGAAGAGTTTGCATCACTGCAGATGCTGTGCCAATCTGACTGTCGATCTCACGTTCCATCCTTCCTTCACTCGTGAACAAGACCCCAAGATATTTAAACTCCTCTACTTGGGGCAGGATCTCACCCCCGACACAGAGATGGCACTCCACTCTTTTCCGAGCAATAACCATGGACTAGGACTTGGAGGTGCTCAGTCTCATCCCAGCTGCTTGACACTCGGCTCTGAACCAATCCAGTGACAGTTAAAGATTACAGCCCGATCAAGCCAGCAGGACTACATCATCTGCAAAAAGCAGAGACCCAATCCTTTCATCATCAAACTGGATCCCCTCAACACTCTGGCTGCTCCTGGAAATTCTGTCCATAAAAGTAATGAACAGAATCGGTGACAAAGGGCAGCCCTGGCGGAGTCCAAACGTCACTTGGAACGAGTCAGACTTATTGCCAGCAAAGAGGATCAAGCTCTGACACTGTTTATACAGGGAGTGAACCGCCCGAATTAGGTGATTCGGTTCCCTGTACTCCCAGAGTACTCCCCACAGAATTCCTCGAGGAACACAGTCGAATGCCTTCTTCAAGTCCACAAGGCACAGTTGGACTGGTTGGGCAAACTCCCATGCACACTCAAGGACCTTGCAGAGAATGTAAAGTTGGTCCACAGTTCCACGACATGGACAAACACCACACTGCTCCTCCTGAATCCGAGATTCAACTATCCGGTGGATCCTCCTCTCCAAAACCCCTGAATAGACCTTACCAGGAAGGCTGAGAAGTGTGATCCCACGATAGTTGGAACACACCCTCCGGTCCCCCTTCTTAAAAAGGGGGACCACCACCCAGGTCTGCCAATCCAGAGGCACCGACCCCGATATTCTCCCGATGCTGCAGAGTCGTGTCAACAAAGACACCCCCACAGCATCCAGGTCCTTAAGGAACACTGGGCGGATCTCATCCACCCACAGTGCCCTCTCACCAAGGAGCTTTTTTACCACCTAGGCAACCTCAGCTCCAGAGATAGGAGATCCCATCGTGGAGTCCGCAAGCACTGCTTCCTCACTGGAACACGTGTCAGTGGGATTGAGGAAGCCTTCTCTGACAGTGTACTTCGTCCTCCTCCTGAGATGGCAGATGGTAGCCCAGAATCTTTTCAAAGCTGTCCAGAAGTCGTTGTTCATGGTTTCCCCAGACTCCTCCCATGTTTTTTCCTCGGCGACCACCAGAGCCGCAAACCGCTTGGTCACCAGGTGGTGATTGGTTGACAGCTCCGCCCCTCTTCTCACCGGAGTGTCTAAAACATGTGGCCGCAAGTGCAACGACACGACCAGAAAGCCCGTCACTGAACTGTGGCCTAGGGTGTCCTGAGCCAAGTGCACATGCAGACACCCTTATGCTTGAACATTATTATTATTGTTCGTTATGGACAATCTGTGATCCCCTGTGAATCGGGGGGCTGTTCCTCCTAATCACGCCTTTCTTGGTCTCACTGTAGCCGCCAACGTGAGTGTTGAAGCCCCCCTGAAGGGAATCCTCGAGGGAGCACTCTCCCTCTAGGGAGAAGCGGGTATTCTGAACTGCTGCTTGGCGAATAAGCACAAACAACAGTCAGGACCCACAACCAAAGGCGGAGGGAAACTACCGTCACGTTCACTGTGTTCAACTCCAATGTACAGGCCGTGAGCCTGGGAGCAACAAGAATTGCCACCCTTGTGCATCGCCTCTCCCTGCTGGCAATACCAGAGTGGAATAAAGTCCAGCCCCTCTTGAGAGGACTGGTTCCAGAGCCCTTGCTGTGCATCGAGGTGAGTCCAACTATATTTAGCCAAAACTTCTCCGCCTAGCATACAAGCACCGCCTCCTTCCCTACCAGGTGACATTCCACGTACCAAGAGCTAGCTTCTGCAGCTGAGGATCAGACTGCCAAGGTCCCTGTTGTTGACTGCCACCCAGCTCACTCTGCACCTGACCCCTTTGGCCACTCGTATGAGTGGTAAGCTCAGTGGAGGGGGGACCCATGTTGCCTCTTCGGGCTGTGCCCCATCGGTGCAGGCCCGGCCACCAGACACTCGCCATCGCTAGGGAAATCTAGGTCCAATGTTCTTTCTCTTCATAGGGGTCTGTTGAGCCACTCTTCTTCTTTCAACTTTTGCATCTAAATCTTTCAACAATGCTGCCGTTTTCAATCAGGGTCTCTGTATCACTCAATTTGGGAAAAATATTGATCAAACAGCAGCCAGACTTAGCTCTTTTTGTGCACCGTCTGTCACTAATGTACCATCGTCTCACTCTCATTTCTGTGACAATTCAATAAACGTTTGGCATTCTTCAGACATATACCAGTATAAGTTCATTTAAAGGGATATTTAAAACAAAGAATGGATATAAGGTTGGTCACGGTCATAGTTTTCTTTTGTGTTTCGGACATGCTTAACAAGTTAAATACAGAAATATTAAATGTTTACACTTGCGTAATTCAATACGTCCAAAAACTAACAGGAATAATTTAATCCTCCCCCTTCTCAGTGTCTTAGCAATTACTGAGTTTGTTGTTAGACATGTTAGGGGGGAAAAAGAATCGAGAATGTATAACGGTAGGTAGATAGCTTATGTAGTGATGAAGAAAAAAGATGCTCAGATATTAAATATAAATTAATAAATAAATACAGGTGTAAACAATGACAAACTTTGTATCATGTACTATAAATAAATGCAGTATATCAGTAACTGAGACATGAAGAAGTGGTAGGATTAAATAAGGTCTGCTTCTTCCTACTCCTTTTCAAATGTCAACATGTAATTTGTCAGTGAGCAGGGTTACTACTGCAACAACACATCATCAGTTGGGTAAAACTAATGGTCTAAATCCACCTCACGTTCTCTTAGTGGAACAATCCAACGCTTGGAGAATTCTGCTTCACAATGTTTGAATATCTCTCATGTCTGAAACAAACAAAACCTTGACCATTGCCATTTTCCAAAAAATTACATTTTGTCTTCTGGTTGGCGGAAATGACCTGAACATATAGCACCACTTGCTGCTTGCAGTGGTAAAAAAAAATACTTTATGCCGAAGTGCATGTGGACATTGCCTAAGGGTAAAATAGAGAGGATGCATGCACTTGGTCTAGCATAGTTCCGCAAATTACCACAACAAAACAGTTTTGTGGGTCAATAGGGAGTAATAATTACAAATACATTGCAATACAACTTACAGTCCATGAAAGTGTATAATATATTCATGCTTCTTCTTTTGTTTTCAGTGGAATTCCAGGAAAGAAGTGTGGGGTCATTATCTTAACTGCTGAGGAGCTCAGCAACTGCAGGGTCAGTAAACACACACACACACACGCACACACACACACACACATTTATGCACTTACAAACTGTGCCACCGATAATGGGATACACGCACACGGCTGCAGAAAAGTTTTAATGATCGACCCAACTTTCCATAAGAGACCGTACAATGTGACAAATGAACAGGAGTTTCACATGTAAATCACTTAGTCAGGGTTCAAGTTGTTTTTTTGTTTTTTTTCCTTGGAGTTGATGGGAATAAATGCTCAATTTTAGCTCACTTCTCCAGAGATGCAAACATTAAAATGAAGTCCCAACTTGGTTCTCTACAAGTAATATCATGATCTATTTATATACCTAATCATGTAACCAACCATGGATAAAACCACTAAATTTGTGTTTTCAGTGTGTATACATACACTAAATTGCTTGAGTTTGGCTGAAACCAGCTTCGACTTTTCAGTGTCGGTTAACACACTAGACTGGATTGGAAACCAGATCGTTCTTACATGTATACTGTACACTGAATCAATCGATAATCGGAGTGACGTTTCTAAAGATGGGTCAGTCTCCGTGAAGTACTAATGGGGTAGCATTAACATTAGTCAAAGCAGAAAGAAAGAGGGTTCTGTTTATACCCAAAAGGAGACAAATTCATGCTACACAAGCTGAAATAAGTCAGTGTGTGTGTGTGTGTGTGTGACATGATGCGCAAGCACATCCCATTGGGAAGAAACGTAGCAAACAGCCATGTTTTAACACCAAAACTTCATTTTTTTATTCAAAATAATAAATGGTATTTCGTTAGTTCTTTTCAGAATTGGAATGTATTTAATCCAGCCTAACAACCTTTACTTCTGCAGCCTTTGATTCATCGTTTACAGTAGTATTAAAAGTAATGTAGACATTACAAGAGCACTCGGCAATTTGTTCTATGTCTCTGATGAGCACCATAACCCCAAGAGCCAAAACAGATGTTATTTAAACATATTAAAACGTTGCCGAACGCACGTGAGAGCTGTGGAAACATAGTGTCCTCTTTCCTTGTCATTTTTCTTTATATTAATGCTTGAACACCACTGGGGAAGCTAGACATGACCCAAATAGCAGTCAGAAAAAGGAATGCGCTGTGTCTAGTATGTGGACGCTGACAAATCCATAGTATCCCATGATGCCTCACGACCGTAGGCGATGAATAAAAGGTCTCATCAAGGACAATCTATCCATCTCGCCCTCCGCTGAGGCATCCCAAGCATCTCAAAACAGCAGCCGTAATAAAATGGCGTCTCATTAATGGGTGTAACCATCCATACATATGTATGAGGCTATTCCTATTCCTCTCTTACTACATTAAAGACAGCCAAAGATAAAATTTGTTTCTCCCCACCAATAAAATGTATACTTTAAGTGAAACACTGGATTGAAATCACAGTGTAAATGTATGCAGCCATTATTGAGATGAGCCGCCACCGGTGCTTGGGAATTTGCATCGCTATTATGCATTATACAATCTTTTAAGTGTGACAATCGCTTTGCATTCAGACTGATTGTTGACTTCTAAATTGCTGCGTCTGAGTCACACACGCATAAAAGCTGAACCCAGGATGGGTTAGTTGTGCGACACAGCAGGTTGCTACCTTTGAAATGAAATTGCATCTTAAATAATTATAGATATTTTCAACAATCCCCATTTGTCTTCTTTCCTGGCAGGATATTGCTACCATGCAGCTGTGTGCCAACAAGCTGGATAAGAAAGACTTTTTTGGCAAATCAGACCCCTTCTTGGTTTTCTATCGCAGCAACGAGGACGGAACGTGAGTCTGAGAAGGAGCCTCATAGGCTACTCAAAATAAAATAAATACAAGTAACACAATAAATCAAGTTTTTCCAGCAAGAAATATTCATTAGAACATTTCCTAGGCATTGTAGGGAGTGCACACACGTGGGTCACATAATGAGTTGTTTTATGTAAGGTGCCGTATTATGCAAAATGTTTTTTTTATTGTGTCTGTAGAAGCTGTTTATGATCATCAAACATGACAAAACTCTATCATCTCCCTCACTTGCTTGCTCCACTTTTGACAGAAGAGCGCTCAAATGGTCGCTTTTGAAGTTGCAGGTTTTGATGACATCATGAACTTTAAGCCTTCTTTCTGATAGACATGACACCACCTCTGATCTGCTTTGAGCTAAGTGAGCTCGGCCCATATATACGGTACTTTGTAGAGGAAAAAAAGCAGGCATCACGGTACTTCTTAAAATAAAGCCTGTTGCTCTGTCAACTTTCTGTCAGTCAGCTACAGACATGGGAGCTGTGAGATTGGTCATTATGTTTTTTCTTCAGCGAAGAAGCATGCTAGCAAGATGTTGCTGTTAAAATGTGAGTGTAATGTTCTGTAGCTCAGATAGCTGTGCTCGTGTTGCCAATGTTTGTGTCCTCCTGTCCCACTCCTTAATGCTTTGTTGTTGTATGTGATATATGCCATCTGTTACGTTGGACGAGTGCAGTTACAGTGTATATGTAAGTGGATATGTGCAGACAAGTGCTGGACCCCAAATGCAGAGACAGGGGTGCAGTCCACGGAGGATTTAACTAACAAAGGGCGAAACGCACAAATTAAGTAAACTAAAAAGCACCATGGAAAAAAAGTCAGACAACTAAAGTAAAAGGAGAGCCCAGCTGGAGAGCAGGGAGAAACTGGGTGTACCTTCTGGGAGATGCTGGAGCCAAGTTTATCCTCAAGAGAATTTCAATTCAATTAAATTTATTTATATAGCGCCAAATCACAACAGCAGTTATCTCATGGCACTTCACACGTTTAGGTCACACTCATAAATGAAAGCAGTGAACCAAATGAAACCCCACATGAGCAAGCACTTGGCGACGGTGGCAAGGAAAACTCCCTCTGGAGAAGAAACCCTGTACAGAACCCAGGCTCTGTCAGGCGGCCGTTTGTCTCGATCCAACTATTTGCTTTAGCAAAGAGGTTGGTGTTGAGTTGACTTTTAAATACAGACAGGGTGTCTGCCCTCCGGATTGAGTACGGGAGATGGTTCCACAACGGAGGAGGAGTCTGATAACTAAAGGCTCTACCTCCCATTGTACTTCTAAAAATTCTAGGAGTAGCAAGTAGAGTCAAACCTGTCTTAGCGGCCACCTTTATAGAATGGCCACCTGCCTATAGCAGCCACTGTAAAATCCCCCGCAGCAAATTTACATGTTATAGACCCTGTGTATAGCAGTCACCTGTCCAACGCGGCCAGCGGCCACCCATTTTGTCTCCCTTGGTCAATATCTGACCGCATATAGCGGCCAAATTACCAACCCAAGTAGAAGCTTCATGCATGAAAAAGTTTCGTTTTTCAATCTATGAAGCCGTCGTGTCCAGACTTTAATTACTGAGTCCTAGCTCAGTCACATTCATTCACAAGATCCACACAAACTGTCAGTTGTTCCACATAAAAAAGCCGTTTTCTTTTGAGCTTGCTATTTTCTGGTCAAACATGTAACTTTAAGAGCATTTGCACCAAAACTTTACCGCAAAGTAGGCTGGGAACAGGACGTGCTCCCAGCGACGCTACAATAAAAAATAAACATACGCTAGCATGCATGCAGCAGCGGGAGCAAAACTGAGTTTGGTTGTACTTAATTGAAGTATTTTAGAATGTACTCACGTTATATTTGATCAATCCTCATCCACAAATCCATCAAAGTCCTCATCTTCTGTATTCGACACAAAAAAAGCCGTCTTCTTTTCCGTTCGCTACTAGTCTGTTAACTTGTCAGTGTTATTCAGCTCCGAAGCAAAGAAGGAAACTTCTCCTGTTGCTTCTGCCAACTTTATTTATTGAACGCGGCCACCAGACAGCAGCTCAGAACACACACACATCTCTCAGCATCGTCTCTCCTTCCTGCTTGCCCACAAGGCAAAGGTTAAACAAGCCCCACTGTCCAGCCAATGCCTGTAACAAGTGACACCGTTTATTTCCTGGTGTGCACTGGTCAATACTGTAATGCCGCTTGTTGTGGGGAAGGAGAGACTCACGTCGCCGATGCACTTTAATGGTTTTATTAACAGCGGAGAACACTGCAGGACTTTACATCCACGCCAACATAAACACACTTCCCAACTCTCTCGAAACTCACAGCTAGCACTGAGCCTAGCTCTCCTGCTCGGGACGCCCACCGTCACTTCCCCTCACTTCCTGATGAACTAAAGCTGTAATGACACGCTGTCGTATAAAAAGTAAAATATTAAAAACAAGCGTAAGACATTACGAGCACAGCTTTGTTCTGTGGGTCGTGGATATATTCTATCAGTTATTATTAAGCCTCTAGCTTCCTTTTAGTAAGTAAAAACTTTGGCTATGATTGCACTACATTGTCATGTAGACCTACAAAGTACACTTGGAAGAACAAGAGGTGAATAAATGTATTGCAACTGATGTGAAACTGATGAGGGGTAGGATTAAATAAGCTTTGCTTCTTCCTACTCCTTTTTGGACATGCAAAATTGTGAATTGTACTATGTGATGTGCTACTGTTTGACTCATATGCATGTTCAGGATGAATTAAAACCATGAACCATAAACCATGATAATAACAAGCCTAGTAGTGCTGTACAACTTGTATCCGCAGTCCGCAGTGCCCTCTACTGGTCAACATTATTATTTTTTTTCCATTTTTTTTCCTCTACTGGTCAACATTCAAACTGGACACCAACCTGTGTATAGAGGCCACCTGTCTATAGCGGCCACTTTTGCAGACTCCCTCTAGTGGCCAATATAGACAAGTTTGACTGTAATTGTAAATTCTGGGAGTGCAGTGTTCTCCTAGGTTGATGGGGTTCTCGAAGCTCTTTAAGATATACTGGCGCCTGACCGTGTAGTGCTTTATATGTACCTCCAACCTGGAGGCCACAAAAGCATGAACAAGTTTTTCTGCATCTGGTAGTAGTTTTTTCTGCATCTGGAATTTTCTGAATTTGTTCGTTTCGTAAATGAAAAATGCTGTTCTTGACACTTCTTGTTGTATTTGGGAACTAAAGGAAAGGTCCTGATCAAGGTTTCTGACTGTATTGTGAGGGGTGAGTGCAAGACCATCTAGGGCAGTAATATAATTTGCTATCTTGTCTCTGTGGTGCTGTGAACTTTTATTCTTTATTACTAATGGATACAAACTGCAAGCGATCTGACAAATAGGACTGAAACCATTTTAATGCAGTTCTTTTAATACCAAGGGCATGTTCTAATCTCCATATTGTGATTTGGTGATCAATTGTGTCGAATGCTGCTGTAAGGTGTAATACAACTTATACTGAAGTGAGGCCTTTGTATGAGGCGGTGAGAAGGTTGTTCCTAATTTTCATGAGTGCTGTTTCTGTACTGTGCTGCATCTTAAATCCTGACTGAAACACCTTAAGTAGATGATTGTTTTGAAGGAAATGATGTAACTGATTGGCAGCTGCTTTCTCTAGGATCTTGGAGAAACATGGAAGGTTGGATATTGGTCAGTAGTTAGCTAATACATGTGGATCAAAGTTAGGTTTTCTAAGAAGCGACTAGTGATTAGCGATGGGGTCTAACCTGCAAGTTGAGGAGTTTAAGAAAGAAAATTGTAGAGGCTAGCTCAGAAGAGTTGATGAAGAACTGTGAAAAAAAAGTGTAAAAAAATGTGTCATTCATTGCCAAGAGAAGCACATTGTCATTAAGCACAAAGGAATAATGCAACGCCAAATAATATCCAAAAGTTTGAATGAGAAGTCCATACAAGTAGAAAACAATGATGAATAACCCAACATCTCCCAGGTGCAATCCATATGCCTAAATTTGGCTGCAGCCAATCAAGAAAAAAAGAACACAGGCTGGAGAAGGCAGGCCAGAACAAAGGGCAAACACAGGAGGGTCAAAAAGTGGAATTTGACAGAGATGGTGCAGGAAACAATTGGATGACAAGAAATGTTGAAATTGTGTGCCGAGCAGAGGACATCGGAGCAAAGCCTCGGGGCAACAAACAAGCGGCCTGCCGGACAGGCCTCAGGCACGGGGGTGTCCTTGAGTCAGCCACCTGCTTCTCTACATCTCACTGGAGTATACCATGGATCCGGGATTGGGGAATGATGGGTGAGTTAGGCAAGGGCGTCCAGCTTGCCGTTCTGGAAGCCTGGGCAAAGATCAGGGTAAAATTAAACCTGGTGAAGAAAAGTGCCCAACATGCCAGTCTAGGGTGGAGCAAGTGTACGTCAAGTTTTTGTGGTGCGTGTGCACATTGGAGGGGAGTTCAGAGCACTCCAGCCAGTGCCCCATTCCTGCAGCGCCAGTGCAACATCCAGTAACTCCCTGTTGCCAGTATCGTAATTATGTTCCGCTGAGGTCAGGTGGCGGGAGAAGAAGGCACAGGGGTGCAGCCTCTGGACGGAGGTGGAGCGCTGAGAGAAGACGCCCCCCCCACGCTGGTGTCGGAAGCATTCACCTCAACATACAATTGAGAAGAGGGGTCAGGGTGAATAATAACAGGAGCACTTGTAAATAAAGATTTTAGTTTAATGAAAGTGGCGTTGGCATCTGGTGTTCAAGTAAACAGCACTTTAATTGATGGATGCCTTGTCAAAGGTTTCGCGACTAAAGCTCCGAATAAATTGTCTATAGAAGATTGCAAAGCCGAGGAACCTCCGATGAAGCTTCCATGATGTAAGAGCAGGCCACTTGACCACAGCCTGGATTTTAGGTGGGTCGGTTCTAAGTTGCCCTTTCTCCATGATGAACCTGAGAAAGAAAACAGAGGAGGTAGGAACGCACATTTTTCAAGGAGCCATTGGAGAACAAACAGAACCTGCTGGACGTGCTCTTCCAAGGTTTGTGAAAAAAATCAGTATATTGTGAAGCTAAACAAATGCAAAGTTGCCTGTCTCAAAGAATGTTAATACAAATTTGGTAAACAGCGAAGGCGTTTGTGAGCCCAAAAGGCATGACCAAATGTCCAAGGGGGGTGTTAAAAACTCTCTTCCATTTATCCCTCTCACGGATCCGAACAAAGTGGTAAGCGTTGCGTAGGTTGAGCTCGGAAAAAAATGTACAGAGTGGAGAGAGTTGAAAGCAGAATCCAATAGGCGTTGACTCCTCTCGCCCAGCATAAGGCGGCTTCCTCCCACCTGGCATCAGGTGACGTAGGGGCGGCTTGGTCCGGTGGAATGACTCCGGTGACAGGGAGCGCTGTGGACGAGGCATCTAGCTGCAGCGCCGACCAGAGGGTTACAAGCTGGGTCTCGAGTGCCACCAACAAGGCGTCTTGTCGATCGGCTATGCTGTTTATGTCGAGACCCAACGCGTTGAACTGCTCCTCCAGCTTGCTGATGCGCTGCACCGAGTTGCGGAGAGCCAGCCTGTTTGTGTCCACCTCCGCTAGGTCCATAATGGAGGAAGGAGGAAGGTGTACAAGTAAAAAAGTTCTTTAATAAAGTCCACAAAGGGTTAAACTAACAAAGGGCAAAGGTGTGCAAATTAAGGAAGCTAAAAAGCACCCTGGATAAAAAGCCACACAACTATAGTAAAAGGGGGGCTGAGGTGGAGAGCAAGGAGCAACAGGGTGTACCTTAAGAGAAGAGCTGCTGTCATTGTGCACACATGAACGACAAATATAATGCAATGATACTGCAACGATAAAGAATGTCCATAAGTTTCAAAAGGAGAAGTCCATAAATACACATGTAGAAAACAATGATAAATAACCCAGTGTCTCCCAGGTGCAATCCATCTACTTAAATGTGGCTGGCGCCAATCAAGAGCAGGTGCGTCCAGTTGTCCCACCTCCAGCCAGCTAAAAAAACAAAACAACACAATCAGAAGAAACCAGGACAGAACAAAGGGCAAAAACAGGCGAGGCACAAAGTGGAACGTGACATAAAGTGCACAATAGCACTCCAGTGGGCCAACATTCCTCCACAGCGCTGTAAGAGACTCATTGCAATTTACTGCAAATGCTTGATTGCAGTTGTTGCTGCCAAGGGTGGCCCAACCAGTTATTTAGTTATTTCGGGGGCAATCGCTTTTTCACATAGGGCCATGTAGGTTTGGATTTTTTTAATAAAAAAAGGTTCTTTTAAAAACTTAATTTTGTGTTCAGTTGTGTTGTCATCGACTAATATTTAAATTTGTTTGATGAGCTGAAACATTTAAATGTGACAAACAGAAAAAAAATCAGAAATCAGGAAAGGGGCAAACACTTTTTCAAACCACTGTAGTTGTCTGACTGGTGTAGGCCTGTTTTTCATGAATTGTGGTTGGATAGTCACCCAATTCAGAACAACCACTTATTGTAAGCACAAACAGTGACTCACACTTAAAAAAAAGAAGGTGGGGTTGAAGTGTTTTAAAAGTTTACCTTTTGAAGCTGACAGAACACAGTCATCATCTAAATCAGCAGTTCCCAAACTTTTTACAGTTGCGTACCCCTTCAGACAATTGACTTGAAGCCATGTACCCCCTACTGCTGCACACTTAAAAAACATAAACCATTTTTACATTTCATGAAATTGAAATATTAAACATGATTAATTGGTTAATTAATTTTATAATAAGTAATTCTGGTTCAAAAATTTGTATTGTGCATGGTCAAATTATGATAAAAGTTTTACATGAGCACTGATGAATAGATAAGATGTGAATTTCTCTTGGAGATGAATAAAGTATGGAAGTATTCATCCTCCATATCTTTTATTTCAGCCGGATGTTGGCATCCTTCCCTTTGAATGGGTTGAACTTCAGCTTCACTTTTGCAATCGCTATCTGCATATTAATTTGATACAAAATTGAAAGGGAATGTTGAACACACATGATAAAGCAGTATCCAAAGTACAAAAATACATAAGCAGCAGTGATAAAACCTCATTTTCTGGAGAATCTCCATTCTCTCATCCTGACACCTTCAAGATTAAACACTCTTAATACACAACATAGTCATCAAATTACTTACTTACTTTATATGTTCATATAACTCGCACAAAGCAATGAATTAGTTCATGCCGTGTCTCCTTCTTTCTGCTATGACATGCGTTCTGTGCTATGAGGCGTTCAGGTGCACTCGTAATTGTGAGTGCTAATTGTTTTTTTATTCACGCACCCCCAATGACAATTGGCGTATCGCTGGGGGTGCACGTACCCCATTGTGGGGAGCTAGAGTCTAAATGAATGGCCATAATGCAACAAAGGGTACTGTCAAAGCTTCCTCTTTTATGACACTGTATGGACAGTGATTAGGCAAGAGTACATTTTATTGTTAACCTTTTGTCTCTGAGCATCTTCCAGCTCTCAAAAATCTAATCTTTACAATTTAGTGTACTGAACAATTGTCAAGTGGTTGTTTAACGAGGAAAGGTGTGGCCTATAAGGATTTATGAGTTGAAGTATAAAGATTCATATTAGAATTAGTTTTTGGTTTCTTTCATTCTAAATGTAATAGCTTAACAGTGTTACATTAAAGTGCATCACATGTTTACACATGCACAATCCAACATGTCTGAAAAGGAGTAGGAAGAAGCAGATATTATTTAATGTTGGACCAGTCAGATGGGCATGTGGCTGGATCACCAATGGACCTGCTGTAAGTCTCGTAAGAACTCATTAAGGATGACCTAGTTGGACCTTTTTGGGTTGCAGATAAACCCTACTGCCAGTTTGCGAGAATTAAATTCATCAAGCACAGGAGGAAGTGTGCAGCCTAAAAGAAGGCCACAATCTCTATGCAGGACAACACTCCATCACAAGCATCAAAGTACTCCACTGCTTGGCGAGCAACCAAAGGCCTCAAAGATAATAATAATGATCTGACTGCTTTCCTTATCTGAATTCAATCCTATTGAGGATTTTGTAGCTCTTATCAAATATGTCTGTGATTCAGAGACAGACACACCTTCTTCAACACAAAGTTGACCATGAACTAATCAAGAAACGTCGAAACTTCAAAAATGTTGGTCAATTTGAGGTTTTTCTTTTGTTTTGTTATATAGCTATTAAGGCTATCAAAATTAACGCGTTTATAACGAGGTAACAGAAATTCCTTTTAACGCCACTACTTTTGTTGATGCGCGATTAACATGCGCATGTCCTGTTTTACCCTAGGCCCACACTGTAGTTTGACAAAACCCGGCAATGTTGCAGTGAATGTGGAGCCACATGTGGGAACAAATATTGATCAGAAATGGAAAAAGAAAATGGTATTTTGAATGGTAAGTTTAGCTTCAAAGCCCTGGCTCTCTCAACAAAAGCAAAGCTATTTGCATCTACTGTCATTGTGAGTTGAGTTGTCACCGTAGTACGTTGAGCCTTAAATACCACTTGCTGGACCCAGCTGAAGAAAGTGAAGAATCTCAGTATGTGTACGAGCTGGAGCCCTGCAGGTATTTTTATTGGCATTTCTACAGTGGTACCTTGGCACACGAGTGTTACAACTAACACATGTTTTTTTAGATACTAGCCGTATCTCGGCTGCAAGCTAAAATTTGGGTTACAGGCTGCTAGTTACCAGCAGACATAGCCAAAGACAGATATTTGGAGGGCTGTGTCACCTTAGTATGTTTGGACAAAGGCGGAAGTGAGCGGGCATAGCCACAGCGCTCATTGAGATGGCAGTAAAGGCTCACGAGTGACTCGATATTATCATTTAATAGCGATTTATTAGCATTTGTGTTTGAACTGGTGTCACACTTCCACGTTGCTGAAGTCGCCAGACCAAGAAGTGTCATAAAGTGTGTGTAAAAGAGTGTTTGGAAGTGAAGTATAAACTATTGCCTTACTTCACTACGGTATATGGGTGCAGTCCTGGTTCTGTAAACTACTGACTGTTTTTGAGCATTTTATTTTTTATAAGTTGTCAGTATTATTATTTTCTAACACCCTGGTTTCATTTTACTTAGCTGGTGGGTGCTTTTGCAAATCTTTATTTGTAATGTTAGTCACAATTATATTTAGTGAGATGATATACTTTGAGGAATGAAGAGAATGATATTTGAGTGTTAGACAGTTTACCTTACCAATATGCAAGAAAGAGAGGGTAGGATGAATAAGCTCTGCTTCTTCCTGCTCCTTTTGGACATTTGGAATTGTGATATGAGATGTATCCTGATGTGAAAGAATGCGAGAAGAAAAAAAGAATGTTCAAATAAATGAATCATCATCATCATCATCATCATCAGTATCTACTTGTTGTACATTGAGTTTGTTTTTTATACATTGAGGTCCATTTAGTTTTTTGGCTGTTTAAATATAATACAGAATGTTTAATAAACAAAAATTTGCATGAAACAAACAAATTATCCAGTCTTATCTTCATAGGTGTATTAAAAACTTTAAAATGATCTTTGAAAGGTACACTTATTATAGATAAAAACCTCCTTCTATCGGCGATTGTGATTAATTATGAGCTAACTATGGACAAAAGGCGATTAATAGTGATTAAATGTTTTAATTGATTGACGGCCCTAATAGCTATTATTATCAAAATCTGGAATAGGTTGAGTAAAGAACTCAAACAATGTACTAATATAAGCCATCTTAAGAAACAGTGCAAGCATGTGGTGTGCAAGAAGAAGAATGTTGATAACGACAGTGTCTGATATCATTTATCTGTAATTTCGTCATTTATTCTTATTTCACAAGTTATTGCTTTCATACATTACGTTCTCTATTCTTTTCTGGTTACGTTTAAACACAGGGAGTGAACAAACTATCAGTAATTGAGAGACATGGAGAAGGCGTGCCATTAACTAATTTCTGCTTCTTCCTTCTTACCTGTTGAGCATGCTGGAAACAAATAAAAAAATGACCATTGGAAGACAAAACTCACATCACTGTTAAACATTTAAGCTTGATGTTAAATTTGACTGAGAGTATTGTATTTGGACTCATTAAAGCATACTGGTAAAAATGTGCGCGTCCATATATTAATTATTTTATTACTACTTTTTTTTTTGCTCCCATTTTTCATGAGCTGAACTCAAAGATCTAAAACCCAATACAGCTAAGCTGTACATTTTGAAGAGGCCTTTTATTGTGGCTTATTGTGGTCTAATCAGCATCTTGATATGCCAAACCTGTGAGGTGGATGAATTATGAACGCTCAATAACACAGATTTAGACAGCTTCGTGAACAATTTTGAGAGAGATGGGCCTTTTGTGTACATATAAAAAAGGTTTAAATCTTCAGCTCATAAAAAAAAAATATTGTAAAATGAGCTTTGTTTTTAGTTTGTGTGTCACTTTGCCGGCAGGTTCACCATCTGCCATAAAACAGAAGTGATCAAAAACACGCTGAACCCGGTGTGGCAGCCCTTCACCATCCCTGTTAGAGCTCTCTGCAACGGCGACTATGACAGGTCAGTAAACAGCTGTCAGAATCACGCATAAATGCATGCATAGTAAAACTGTGGATGTTTTCATCATGAATACATTTTACATGTCCTCCCGTTATACAAACTGGTGAGGGAATTAAAAATAGAGGCGATGACATCACCTGTTGCCTGGGCGGTCAGAATAATGCCAGCAGTCGGTCATGGTGTCCCGGGGACCAGCGCTGGTGTTATTGAGACCGACTCGGTTCCCAAACGACACTCTGCATTACCTTCACATTCCCACTGTGCTGAGCAGATGTGATAGCCACTTGCAGCCAGGTGCACTCTGCATATACTTAATGTCCTCTAGGGCTCCAGTCTCACTGAGCTTGTCCTTGTGGGAATAAGAGCTCAATATGACATCCCAAAAACCACTGAATAGAACACTGAATTGAGCTGCATGGCAGAATATTCAGCTGCATTCACACTCCTGATTCGGTACTCTTGTCCAAAAAAATATTGCACACTTTGTTTGCGTTCGCTTGTGTTCACACTGGTACCTTTTCATGATCAGTATTAATTATACTAATATTAATTAAACCAAAATGTCGACTGCTTTGTTGAATATGTAGGTTCATTTTATATTCTGCTATATTTACCAGCTTAGATTTCGCAAAATGCTTCTAAAATATACTTTTAAAGAGTGCCATTGTCACACAAACAGTGGGCAAGAGCATAGCGGTGAGACAACACTTCCAATGCATTTTCTCATACGTATTTGTTATTTCTGCATGCTTTTTGCTGTCATTTTAACACTGGTCTGTGTCTTTGGTCCGCATGGTGTTCAGATTTGAGTTCACTTATAAGCGGACAAGCGATCTCAGCTCACTTTTTGGTTAGGATAACAGCAATTGCACTTGACCACCAAACCATACTAGTAGCACATATACACCTTTTAACCAAACCACACATGGCAGGAATGAATACAACCTAAGGTGTTTCTCAGTGTCAGTATGAGATAATGCAACTTTTACACCATTTGCTACAAACATGGTGCAGCTATCTCTCTACCGTTTTTTGTAGCCAGAATAGCTCATTTTCAGGATGATAGCCCCGGTGGCGTATATTTTGATGTCCTCATGAGACATCAGGACTCTCCATGGGAGAATGAAATAAAATGTCAATACGTGAGTTGAGTAAGTCTTATCATGTTGTTGCAATACAACATGCACAAAGGACGACGGATTTAGAACCATTTTTTAAATTTGAGATTTGTCTAAAAAGCATAGATACATCTGTTTGTCTGATTATCCACTGAGGAGACAGTAGTTTTTCCCCATTTAATTCTGAAAAGTATGACCAAAAGGGGTGGACTTTGAATTTAATTGATTGATTAATTGGGAAAAATAACAACTAATCAAGTGAGACAGGGATTAATAACAGCACTATAGTACTCTCTCGTACATTTACATGTGCTTTTTAAAACTTATTTATTTTCTTAAAGCAATCAACTAGACCACACAAACAGCAAATAGCCTTGATAACTCATTTAATAAATAAATATTAGGGGTGTAACGATTCATTCACTACATTGATGCGTCGATCTGTGTTCTCAAGTTTCCATTCAGGATGACATATATATCAATCTCACTACATTGTTTAAAAGGAAATCAATCAATTGAATCAATACTAGGAAATAAAGGATTGGATTTAAGTATGGCAGGCTTTACATGGATGTCTTTTTTTTAGCACTTTCAATGATAAAGACGTTAAACGTTACTTGATTCAGTCTGCCTGTCTGTGACATCATGGTCTTCCGAGTATGTGGTGGTCATGGGAGTTGTAGTGGACCTGTGAAACACAGTTGATTCGCTTGTCAGTGCGCAATACGTACCCGGAACGCAATCGGTTCAAGTGGGTTCGACGCATGTGCAGAACGCGTCTACATCCGATCTGCCTATTTTTCAGCAGTCCCATCTACTTTACGGCAGCAAGAGTCTCCCCTCCACTTCCAAAAACGTTATTAAGATAGATAGAAGAAATACCATCATAATAAATCTTTTATACATTGTATCATATCCATGGTGCAAGTGGACGATTAATAAGCTCACTTTTCTTTTAAATTATGTGATGTTTTTTTTCGCCACTGAAAAAATACGCACGGACGCATTTGCTAGGAAGATATGTTTGGATGGATGGTATTTCCCTGTTTAGAAAAAAACTGAAAAAGCTGAATCCTCTAAATAAATCCATCATTGCACTCTACTTATGGTTGTTTACATTGAAATATAACTGCATTTTATGTATTTTATTCTATTTATTTGTATATATTACACATAACTGGATATGATGTTTACGTCTGCGCTACATGTTTTTACGTCAGTCTTTTACTCAGTCTTGGTGGATGTCATAAGATGATAGAAACATCCCCATGCTAACGAAGTATTTGAAGAAGAGTCACTTATAAAATAACCTCCCAACATATTACATGTATGAAGTATGGTTATTGACCATTTACGTTCATACATTTAAAAAAATAATAACTACCACAGCACGTGACGTTGCAGAAGCGCTGTCGTAAAAATTAGCTAAAGGAGGAAGTGACGTAGTCCTTGCGCCTGCACAGTGACATTGCTTCTTCTTCTTACACTGAGCCGTACGTCAATGTACATGTTGGATGAGGCAAGAGTCGGAGCGGAGAAGATGCTTCACTCATGTGCTGCCCTTTTACTGCCCAAACAAAAATCCCAGGGAATAACCTTTCACAGGTAAGACTTAACAATTACCTTGATTGGGAAGACCTGGGTTCGATTCTCCCTTGGGCATTTCTGTGTGGAGTTTGCATGTTCTCCCCGTGCGTGGGTTTTCTCCGGGTACCACATCCTCCCACATCAAAAAACATGCATGTTAACTTAATTGGAGACTCTAAATTGTCCATAGGTATGAATGTGAGTGTGAATGGTTGTTTGTCTATATGTGCCCTGCGATTGGCTGGCGACCAGTCCAGGGTGTACCCCGCCTGTCGCCCGAAGTCAGCTGGAATAGGCTCCAGCATGCCCCCGTGACCCTAAAGAGGAGAAGCAATATAGAAAATGGATAGATGGATGGAATCGTTTTGGATCGTATCGTTCTTAATGAATCAATATTGTTCTTGAATCTTATAGGCAACCATGAATCGTGATACGAATCAAATCATTATTAAAACAAATCTGTACACCCCTAATAAATAGAAATAATAAATACATTGTATTTATCTCGCAAGCATTTGCAAACCAAAAAAATTGCTGTAATTTTTATATTATGTATTCATTTTTTGCAGGTTAGTTCACATGGTCATCCACTAGCTAGAAGAATTGGTGCTCCAAAGTCCAAGGATAAAAAATAGAAATCAGTCAAACTGTAATTATGACAATGCTTTTATTTGTTATGGGTATATTTTTTTACGTGGGGTATTAGTGTCAATTATAATGCTAATAATAATTAAGTAAAGCATTTGTCAGGGATTATACATTTAGCTTAAGAAGTTCCTTTTGCAAATGAATGCTGCTCAGTAGTAAAAGTAACATGCTTTTTTTGTCCCTCGCAACACAGTGTCCCTGTCATGTCAAGCTTTTATCTACAGTGACATTTCCCACTATATTGCGCGGGGAGCACATGGGGACATTTATAACCTGAAATAAAAAACATACATCAACAAGGCTAGGATAAAATGGAGCTCAAGAGGGGGGATGCCAAACAGCTCCACCAATTGGATCTATACCATGTGACTTACTTCTCTATTAGGAGCAAGTGATCGTGACTAGATCTTGACAGAAACTGCAAATGTGCCTCAAGAATGAAATAATCAATGGCATTGATTGCACAGGGCACAGCTGAATTTCACTGTTGCCGAAGACTTTACAGCATCCAATGGTAAGACAGTCATTCCTCAAACATGCGCATTATAATGTTAGTACAACCTGGTACAGCACGCTGCTATATCAAAAGAGATGATATCAGTGAGGCACTTGAAACAGTGGTGTCCATTGCATTGTGGTACACAATGTGTGCATTAAATTTGAATACACAGTGCTGAATGACTTCCAATCTACACGTAGGTTGGTGGAAGGGTGGAGCATGGGCCTCAAAACCCATACACATCTTGATTTATTATTGTTTTTAATATTTGTATTATTTCTGTGATTGGGGGGCAGTCCAAGGTGTAATTCGCCTCTCGCCCGAAGTCAGCTGGGATAGACTCTAGCTCACCCATGATTTCTATATTTTTCAGCTAAAATTAGGCATTTGTATCAATGTAAAATACACTGAATTTAATGCTAAAATGTAATAGCTTTTTTAATGAATAGATCAGGCATTGAATTTTTTCATATTTATCAATGAAACTCCTCATGAATGCACCTTCATTGGTAAATTAGTATGCACATTTTGTGTCGGCTAAATAGAGCATGGTCACTTACCCGATGAGTTCCATTTTTTTTCCGTCCTGGAGTCTGTGATGGTCTGTCTTTTTAGGACCATCTGTGGCTGTCTGCTTCATTCTACTAGGTCTTTCTTCTGTCTGTTGCTCGTACGTGCAGCGCATTCACTTTTCACATTTTTGTAATAAATCATCACCATCCTGCTAAGATGCTTTTTGTTTGAGTCTACTCGGCTCCAGGATGGGTGTCTCATTGTTCAAGAAATATGAGGAGAAATTGTACCCCCTTCTTTAAAAAAAAAAAAAAAAAAAGCCTATAAAAAAGACCCCATGCTGAAATAAAAATGCATTGCTCTGGCTCTTTCTGCGCTGCCTGTAGTAGTAGTTTTCAGTGATGTACTCAGTTTGCTTTGCAGTCGGTACATTTTTAAAATTCTGAGTATGCTACTATCCATATTGAACTTTTTTCTGCTGACAGACTAGGAACACTGTTGAATCACTCCACTGCACTGTTGAACTCAGAAATAACATGTTCTCTATTTCAGGACTGTAAAAATAGACGTCTATGACTGGGATCGAGATGGAAGGTAAAGACGTGTTGTGAGCAAGTGTCGTTCTAGCTGGAACTGTATATGAATATTATATTAAAAACTAAGCCAGTGACTGATAAAATATGTATGTCACACAAGTTACACAGTATAATTGAATATTCACACTTCTCTGTCATACAACACAGTACGCAATAACAGACACACACTCAAGACTTTTTCCTGTGCACTAATGTTAAATGAATGAGCAAACTTGAACATCTATCTACAGTAAATTGTGTATGTATGTAAATAAGTCCAACGGCATACGGCATCCTTCTTCTTTCACCACAGTACCTATACAATGTTACCTTTGTAACATGCTTTTGCATTATTGCATATATGCATTTTTAACAATAGTGATTTCAAATTTTGTTACTATTGTTTACTATTGTACTATGTTTTGTTAGCATTGTTTCACAAATAACTAATGGCACATCGTTAAAATAGTACAGTATGTATTACAACTTAATATGTATTTTTAACAGTTTTTGATATGTATTTCTTTCAAATTACAACCTTTTTCACTTACTGAAAGGTTAGATCCTTGCAAACAATTCCGAAAGCCATCAGCTTCTTTATCTTTATCACTGTAAACGTCAGTTTTACAGATACCATGTCTGCCGTATAGGCAATGTGTGTGTTTCCCACAACACATCAATCATATCAAACATAGCAGTGTAGGTTTTTAATTTCAGGTAAGATGTTTATGTACTCATTAAATGCACCCATTAATCACTCGGGGCATGGTGTCTATTAGAGGCCACTGTATGAGGAAATATGTAATTTTGAGTTACATATTTAGGGTGATAAATGTAGGGACCATAATTTTTATGCTTGAAAATGCTTAAATTAGGCAAAAATATGTGATATTGCATGATTTACGAATCAATATACAGACCTGATAAAAATCTTAAAACCAGTTGAAAAATTGCTAGAATTTGCATTTTGCACATTTGGATCTTAATGAGGTTTTAAGTAGAGCTACAATATGCAAAAGCAAGAAGGGGGAGTGGGACAAAAAGTACTTTGAAAAAGTAATTTATTGAAAACAACAATTAAACTGAAATAGGCTGTTTATCAGCTGATCAAAAGTTTAAGACCATCGCTCAAAAAAATAACAAAAAACTCTCCTAACCAGAACAAAAAATGTTCTCAGTAGGACTCAGTAATGAGTAGCTCCACCGTTCTTGTTAATCACTTCAAAAATTGCTTTGGGCATGCTTGATGCGAGTGTTTCCAGGAGGCTAGTGGGAACATTGCTCCAAGTGGTGAAGATGGCTTCACGAAGGGCATCAACTGTCTGGAACTGATGGCCATTTTTATAAACTTCCCTTACCATCCATCCCCAAATGTTCTCTGTGGGATTTAAATGAGGGGAACATGCAGGATGGTCCAAAAGAGTGATGTTATTCTCTCTGAAGAAGTCCTTGGTTAAGCGAGCATTGTGAACTGCAGCGTTGTCCTGTTGAAAAACCCAGCTGTTACCACACAGACGAGGGCCCTCAGTCATGAGGGATGCCCGCTGCAACATGTGCACGTAAACAGCTGCCTTTCGACGACCCTGCACCACCTGAAGCTCCCGTGTTCCACTGAATGAAAAAGCACCCCAGATCATGATGGACCCCCCTCCACTGTGCCGGGTAGAAAACATCTCAGGTGGGATCTCCTTGTCATGCCAGTAATGTTGGAAGCCATCTGGACCGTCAAGGTTACATTTTTTCTCATCAGAGAATAAAACCTTTTTCCACCTTTCAATGTCCCATGTTTGATGCTCCCTGGCAAAGTCTAAACGGGCAGTTTTGTGGCGTTTAAGGAGACGAGATCTTTGAATTTGTCTTTGAAACCCTTTTCCCGCAGATGCCGTCTGATGGTTATTGCGCTGCAGTCGGCACCAGTAAGGGCCTTAATTTGGGTGGAAGACCGCCTTGTGTCTTGATGGACAGCCAATCGGATCCTCCGGCTCAGCTCAGGTGTGATTTTTTTGGGTCTACCACTTGACTTTTCTGTTCCATAATGCTCAGGATCTTTCAAAAAAATGTAGAATGACTGATTTACTGCACCCAACCTCAGCAGCAATGGCACGCTGCGAGAGGCCTTGCCTATGCAGCTCGACAATTAGACCACGTTAAAAAAAAGACAAAGCTTCTTAGCTTTAGCCATCAGGAGGGCATGACAGTGTGAATGCCTGACAGAAAATGAACATTTTGAGCAGATTTTGGCGTTTATAGTCTGTGGTCTTAAACTTTTGATCAGGTGATAAACAACCTATTTCAACTGTTTTTGTTTAAATTACAAGTTCCGAATGTTTTTTGTGTCGCTCCCCATTCTTGCTTTTGCATATTGTAGCTCTACTTAAAACCTCATTAAGATCCAAATGTGCAAAAGATCTAGCAATTTTTCAACTGGTCTTAAGATTTTGATCAGGTATGTATTTTTGAAACAACGTGATAGTGTGAGGCCGTGAAATTCGAGCCGCGAAATGGCGAGGAACGTCTGTACTGTAGACTTGACTTGACACGTCTCTGACCATGTCGTTTGTGTTTATGCCTGCCCGTGTGTGTGTGTGTGTGTGTGTGTGGGTCGTGCGTATCGGCAGTCATGACTTCATTGGCGAGTTCACTACCAGCTACAGAGAGCTTTCTCGAGGACAGAACCAGTTCAACGTCTATGAGGTAAAGTTACTAGAAGAATGTACTGCACTAATTTCTACTTGGAATTGCAGTACCATTTCTACTTCAAGTTCAAGTTGTGGAGAATGACATAAAGCAAAGCACAAATAACATGTAACTTTCCTTCAATAACTGTATAGAAATAATGTGTTTATACTCAGAGACAGCCACTAAAGATGTTTGTGGCCTTCATGTTTATGACTTCTCTGTTCGATTCATACTTTTTTTTACCTCACTGGCAGGTTTTAAATCCCAAGAAGAAGGGCAAAAAGAAGAAGTATGTCAATTCAGGAACTGTGAGTGCATCTATCTGATCCGTCCTGTTAATGACCCTCTAATAGTGTTTGATGGTATCTCCTAGGGGTGTAACGGTACTCCATAATCATTAGGAGTGTACCTCCGTTTTAAGGCCATGGTTGGTCAATTTTCTCTACAGTAAGGGAAAATGCAAAACCTCAAACTACTTAGCTTTTGTGTTCAAATATTTTTTAAAACAAAACAAAAAACTGCAAACTGCGAGACGGTAATTCTTAAATAAATACCATTTTCAAATAAAAAATAAAATTCATTAATTCAATTATATATAATAGTTGACAAACTTTCTTTTTAGATAAGTTCAACAATGCAGACATGTACAACAGCAACAGTTAGAACAGTCTGTATTATTATTTTTTTTAGGGAAATTCAAGTTTGTTATTGGCTGACGTTCAGCATTGATAGTTCCAGCTTGTTGCTCCTTTCCTGGGGTCTCATCTATAAAGCTTGCGTACCCATAAAACAGGTCCGGAAAGTTGCGTGCGCCCTTTTGTGTGTATGTGATCTATAAAACACAACCTGCCATGAGAATGTGCAGACCGGTAGGGCATCTTTGTAACTGGCGTACGCACTTTTTGGAGACATGGCAAAAAGGAGACACACATATTAAGTGGTGAAGTGAAGTCGTATGTTAGAAATAAGCACTCAGTGGAAGCCAGTAAAGATTTATCCATCATTGCATCATGCCGTAACATTTGTGGAATGTGTTGCTGTTATGCATGACACTGATATCGTTTGTCATTTATCATAAACACCATATACACACCAATGTAGTATATGGACTAAAAGATACATGAAAAACACAACGTAATCATGGGAATATAATGTGTTCGATTAATATTAATATTAATTAAATAATTGTAGGGTTTAAGTTTACAAGGCACAGAGCTTTTTCTTTGGACAGTTCATCAAAAAATAAAACAGTTTTACATTGCATATGTCAAGTATGTCATCAATAGCAACATTTACAGTATTTACCTTCCACGGCCTTATTTGTGTGGACAGTGTCAAGGCCGTATGCATAAAGTTACTCTTATAGTTTCCTATTCCACAAATGAAGGGTTTTTTATTTAGCTTTGAACTAACACACAACATTGGTTCCTCATAAAATAATTAGAACATACCTAATATTTTGATGAGGTTCATCCCTGTTTTTGACTCTTTGCATCCATCTTTAAATTAAACAGATTTTGCTAAGCTTACATTAATGTAAAATATGTTATCAATTAGGAAAAATGTAGAAACATGCTCACTAAAAATGAAAATTGTGCCGTGATATCAGACAACTTTTTTTTTTAGGTTTTGTCTTTGTTTGGCCTGCTCCATTCACACCAATTACAGTGGTTGTGCTGTAACTCAATCTTTGTTTTAAAGTCCGCTTCTTCGTACTTGTCTTCCCACCAGCCGTGATTCGGAATGACAGCGGCCATCATAACAATGCAATCAAGGCTCTTTAAATATGGACGCCACATTCATGAGTCACTTTGCATTGACCTTTTATGGTGAAGAGGAGGCGTGGAAAGGGCGTTACTTGAGACGGAGTTGTGTATGCATACTTCTCAAGATGGAATCTATGAACCACACATTGGGTGAATGTGTGCGTACGCCACATTTTGACTATTTGGGCCCGTACGCACATTTTGGTTCGTCTTATCCACTTGTCTTTCACCAGGAGGACAAAGTGAACAACAGCTAACAACAGAAAGGCTGTGACTTCTATTTGGCACTCTAAGTAACCATGACTCCTGCTAGTCAATGGCTGTTGTACTGTATTTGTTTACGAGTTGACGCGTGACTATTTTGTGAATTACACTTTCTGTCCCTCTCGCAATGTGTTCCATGTGGGAACTCGGTACACCTCTGTACTGTGATGAATGTTCCGTACCATAAAATCTGACTAGAATAAATGTACCATTACACCCCTAGTATGTTCCCTGTGTACAAGAGCCTCGCACATGTCTATTTCTCTTTTCCTATGGCTAGTTGATATCCTACCTGGCAACCTGTGCTCCCCGTTCCATCACCCCTTTTTGCTGTTAACGTGTGTGTGTGTGTGTGTGTGTGTGCGTGTATGCAAGGTAACTCTGCTGTCCTTCAAAGTGGAGTCCGAGTACACCTTTGTGGATTTCATCCGAGGAGGGTGAGTGGAATAATGATGAGCCTGCTCTCACAGTAAAGCATCAATGCCACCCTGTTGGTTGTTCCAAGTGTGTGTGTGTGTGTGTGTGTGTGCGTGTGTGTGTGTGTGTGTACTGCAAAATTTATGCATATTGACTTTGACAAAATTACATCTGAGAAAATTTGTGCTGCTAAATCTCATATGTAAACACCTGGATGTATTCAGTTCCCTCCCTTTTAATTGAAGGTTTTATTTGTTCCAGCCAAACCAGAAGGTGACAAAGTTAACATTGTTCAAGCGTACTACATAATTAGTGAACAAAAACAATGAGGCACGGACTTGATGATGCATACTGACTATTTTTGTTGTTGTTGTTGTTTTTGTTTTTATTACCAACCAGGACACAGCTGAATTTCACTGTTGCCATAGACTTTACAGCGTCCAATGGTAAGACACTTTTTCCTCCATGCGTTATAATGTCATCATAATGTCATTAACTACCTTGAAATATGAGATTGAATACTCTCTCACAATAATGGGGGTATACAAACCCAGCAGCTCAACAAACCCAGGTTTTGTGCTCAAGATGCAACTCGACAAAACCTGACACCTGCAATCAGACCTAACTGGTCCCGCCACGGAGGTTATCAACTTACTTTGTCAAGTTCGGTTTTCGGCTTTGTGCTAAGTGCGCGTTCACATGAAAGGAGGTGTTTGACGTCATATTATTCTACTTCCGCTGAAAAGTGAAGCGATCCAAGCCAGTGTATTTTACAAAAATTGAGTTCGGAATTATTATGGAGCGTTATGACGAGTTGCAAAAAAGATTATGACTGCTAAAAGCAACTCTGTCGCCGCCAATAGAGCAAGGATGGACCGCTGACAGGATAAATGCTGAGCATGTGTGGGCAAGTTAACACTGATTTATTACTAACTATACCCTACTAGTCTTTTCATGTATCAATGCTCACCATTGCACAAATTTGACATTTTAACACTTATCCATTTAAAAAATAAATACATTGGAGCAAAAACTTATTTAAATCTTTGAAGTATGTCTTCTTGTTGTATCTCGTTGTGACCACTAGATGGCAGTGTTGATGTGAGTACTCACGCAAGGACTTTGGTGACATTTACGTCTGCTAATATTGGCCTAATTATTAATATTTCATATTGCATTTCATTCCTGGTGCTCGTGTGAGCATTTCTAGTGTTTTCGATCGACTAAAAATGTATCTCTCTTATGGATGGATGATATCATCAGAAATTATCTTTTTTCAATTTTTTTCCTCCATGTACCCTCGGGAACATCGTAGGTTCTCAATAAATGGTGACGCCATCATTAGTTAAACAGTGAAACAATGACACTTTCATTGCTGATTTTAAGCAAAAGCCTGGACATAACCTGGTCCAAACCAGGTTATGAGTTTGTCCTAAGTTACCATGGCGATACAACTGCTATAAAAAGAGCTACCTTCGCTGAACATGCAAGTCCGGCTTTTCACTCAACACAGCTCGCTAACCCACTGAACTCGCTTAGCAGAACACCCCCAAAATCTAAGGAAGACAGTAACTCCATAAAAAATTTGCAAATACTTCCATTAAAGTCTGAAACCTTTCCATTCATTTCCATTGTCAAAACTACTGCAAGAACAAAGAATGCACAATGATGATGACAGAAATGATCAGTAATTGCTGAGACAAGGAGAAGGGGTAGGATTAAATAAGATCCGATTTTTCTTACTCCTTTTCGAACATTGAATTGTGCAAATGTTAACATGTCATGTCCTTTCATGTAACATTATTGAGCACTAAACCATTACCATTAAAATTTATGAATGATATTCCACATGAATGCAACTTCATTAGTACATTGGTATGCACATGTTGTGTCTGCTTAATAGAGCGTGATGAACATTTTAGATCAATATTTTATGAAATGTTTAACTATCCATACATGTTTGCACTGTTAACTGTTAACTATTGGTTAGGAATGTGGAGTGTGCAGTGTTTGTTTTTGCAATGCCAATCTAACTCAGCTAATAATTAGAAATATTATTTGACACAAGCCTGCGATTGGCTGGCAAACAGTCGAGGGTGTACCCCACCTCTCGCCCGAAGTCAGCTGGAATAAGCTCCAGCATACCCCCGTGTTCCTAATTAGGATGAGCGACATCGAAAATGGATGGATGGATGGATGGATATTTGACACAAGCTTGAGTGGAGGTAGAAGGAACATATTTTTCACACCCTTTATGCTATTTGGTGTTCCTTCCTGCCAGGTAATCCATCGCAGCCCACCTCCCTTCACTATATGAGCCCCTACCAGATGAATGCATATGCTATGGCCCTAAAAGCAGTGGGTGAGATTATCCAGGACTATGACAGCGACAAGCTCTTTCCCGCCTATGGTTTTGGAGCTAAGCTGCCCCCTGATGGCAAAATATCCCACGCATTCCCACTGGTAAGGAACACACATGCAGGTGATCTCACATGTGGAGGACAAACACACTCACACACAAATACACAAACACAGTTTACACATCCGGGTGTGGTTTGGACCAGGAGTTGTCACTGAGACAACAGCTGGCTGAGAAGTTGCGTTCATCTCCATGCCAGCAGGGATCTCCCAGCATCCTTCCTCTTGCGCTTTGCATCCTTCCGCTCCACTCTCTAGACAGCTCTCACTTTGTCACCAAAATGACTGTTACATTTATTAATGAAGGACATCTTGAGATGGACTTGGAGGCGGTCCACAAGTAAACCGACGTCAAAACACATTAGGAAAAAAGGAATTCCATACAGCATACGTTATGACAGCTGTAAATGCTCCAATTAATGCCTCTATTCAATTCATTGGAGTCTCTTATTGTCACCAGGTGCACTGACTGCAAAAGCAAATAACCACAGGGGTCTCTAATTAGCAGAGGCTCAAAAAACATCGGCAACAAACCTCTTTGCTAGGAATGTAACAATACATAAAATTCGCGTTTCAGTTCAATTCAATACGTCTGTGTCATTGTTTGATATTTTTTCAACACACACATAAAAAAAAACTTTACAACTTGTATTTAACTGAAATTACCAACATTTATTTAACTCAAAAGTATAGTTTTTAAACTAAATGTGCAGCTAAACCTGTTTTCTGCTGTGCATACTTGGAAGTTAGAACCATATAAAACAAAAACAGTACCTCAAATAATAGAATCATAAAATTGTAATAGAATAAATTACTATTACTATAGAATAAATAGCAAAAATAATAGAATAAATGCAAAATAAATCATTCGCAATTCAATTCAACGTGGCAACAAAGATAATTCTTGTGTTCATACATTCATTAGTATTTCAATCAAACTATGTAGCGTTCATTCTTTCCAGAGTGCATGTATACATTCAGTTTGCTATTACATTGGAACGCACAGAAAAGGGAAAGAAATATGTGTTCATGTTTCACATAAGGATTGTGGAGGATGGCTAAAATTAAAAAAAGGGCAGTTTTCCTTTAAGAACAATTATTCTGTCTTCAAAGGCCTCTCTTTCAACGCCACAAAATTGCCCGTTTGGAATTTGCATGAGAGCACCAGACATGGGACACAGAAAGGTGGAAGTTTTATTCTCTGATGTGAAAAAATGTAACCTTGATGGTTCTGATGGCATCCAACGAAGGAGATCCCACCTGAGCTTTTTTCTACACGGCACAGTGGAGGGGGCGCCATCATGATCTGGGGTGCTTTTTCCTTCAGTGGAAGATTGGAGCTCCAGGTTCTGGCGTCAAACGGCAGCTGGCTATGTGGAGGGGCATCCCTCATGACTGAAGGCGCTCGTTTGTGTGGTAATGAGTGGGTTTTTTAACAGAACAACGCTGCTGTTCACAATGACTTCTTCTAGAGGAATAACATCACTCTTTTGGACAATCCTGCATGTTATTTAAATGTAATGGAGAACATCTGGGGAAGGTGGCAAAGGAAGTTTATGAAAAAGTCTGTGAAGCAGTCTTCACCACCTGGAGCAACATTCCCACTAGCCTCCAGGCAACACTGGCATCAAGCATGCCCAAGCCAATTTTTGAGGGGATTAAGAATGGCACAGCTACTCATTACTGAGTACTTTTTTGAAAATGTATTTTCCCACCAGTGTTAAATGTTATATTTAAATGTAATTATTGTTTGGTGATGAAGTGCTGTCGATCCACAAGTGGAAATAGTGTTTGTGTTTGTGAATGTTTAAAGGTCACATGGTTTACCTGAATGTATGTGCATGTCTGTCCATACTTTACATCAACACTAGCATGCTATTGTATCAACCCTATGGCTTATACGGTGGTGCTGCGCAGTTATGGCTAAATTCTAATCTTGTGAAATCTCCTTTACTTCAGAACTACTATAAATTGTTTAAATACTGTGCCGCTTGCGAGTCACTGAGGGAACAGTAGCGCTTTCTTTGGCAGGAGCCAATAAAGAGCTATCAGTGCACTCACAACGAGCTTGTCAACACATTGGAAATCACAGGAGGTCATTATACATTTATATAACAGTATAACAATATAACAGTCTGACTCACGGTGTCATCTTACTAAGAACACTAAACTAATCACACAGCAACTTAACACTCAAAAGGTGTACCTAAGAAATATATAAACATTTACCAATATGAGTTTAAAATAAAAAAAACAACTGTTTTCCCATAATGCATTGCGTCTGAGCATTCATTGGGGCACTGCAATGACGTCAGTTCAGTTGTTCAGTTGCTTTGTGATGAGTTTAGCGTTGTTTGTAAGATGACACTGTGAGAGACTGTTATATTGGTTTGGTTTGGTTTGGTTTGGTTTAGTTTATTTGAACATGAAGGTTACAATGGAATACATCTCGTGAATCATTCTTTGACAGTTCCACATGTCCAAAAGGAGTAGGAAGAAGCAAAGCTTATTTAATCCTACCCCCCATCCATTCTACATCTAGTACAGTACATGTAGTTCACTTCCTGGATTCCATGTCATGTTTTCAGTGATAGTCAGGATAACACATAATAGATAACGGTGAGATAGCCCTCCCCCCAAAAAAAGAAAGAACATTAATAATAATAATAATAATAATGACCTTTTTTTTTTTTTTTTTTTTTTTTTTTTTTAAGCACAACAAAGAAAATTATAAAAATAAATAAATAAATAAATAAATAAATAAATAAATAAAAATAAATAAATAAAAAAATAAAATTTAATTAAATAAATAAAAAATAAAATAAAATAAAATAAAATAAAATAGAAAAAAAATAAAATAAAATAAAATAAAATAAAATAACAAACCTGACAGAACAATCAGGACTCTTCTGCCTTGTATTTGGCAAACATCAACTGCTTGTATTGTTTTTTGAATTTGCTCATCTCTGTACATTGTTTGAGTTCTTTACTCAATCCGTTCCATAATTTAATTCCACACACGGAAATGCTGTGGGTTTTCAGCGTTGTTCTCGCATATAAATGTTTTAGGTTTAATTTTCCTCTAAGATCATATTTCTCCTCTCTAATTGAGAAATACTTGATTAGATTTTTGGGTAACGAGTTATTATTAACTTTATACATTATTCTAGCGGTTTGAAAGTGTACTAAATCTGCGAATTTTAATATCTGTGATTTTAAAAATAAAGGGTTTGTATGTTCTCTATACTTGGCATTATGAATTATCCTCACAGATCTTTTTTGCAGTACAGTGAGTGAGTGAAGATTGCTTTTGTAATTATTTCCCCATATCTCCACACAATACGTTAGATATGGTAATACTAAGGAACAGTACAGAGTGTGGAGTGATTTTTGATCAAGAACATATTTTGCTTTATTCAATATAGAGATATTTCTCGCCACCTTTTGTTGTATATATTTAATATGAGATTTCCAACTCATTTTTTCATCTATTATAACCCCAAGGAATTTATATTCTTCCACTTTTTCAATATCCGTTCCATTAATTTGTATTTGGTCGTACGTGTCCTTTCTACTATTACCAAATAGCATTATTTTAGTTTTACTTAAATTCAGAGATAATCTATTCTTGTCAAACCATGACTTTAATATGACCATTTCATCCTTGACCTTTTTAATGAGTTCTTGTGTGCTTTCACCAGAACAGAAAGCGGTGGTATCATCGGCGAATAAGACCAATTTTAAGTTGTTAGTTACTTTGCAAATGTCGTTAATGTACAAGTTAAACAGTTTTGGTCCCAGTATGGACCCCTGTGGTACTCCACACGTATTGTGTAGACTCCCAGATGTATATTCTCCTAGCTTTACAAATTGTTTCCTCTTTGCTAGGTAGCTTTTAACCCAATTTAAGACTAAACCTCTAATTCCGTACCTTTCTAATTTTGAAATTAAAATAGTGTGATTAATTGTATCGAAGGCTTTTGTCAGATCCATGAATACTGCTGCTGCGCATCTTCTGTTGTCTATGGCAGTAGTGATCTCCTCCGTGATTTCCGTCAGTGCCATAGAAGTTGAGTAATGACCTCTTGCAATTTCCAAAGGGTTGACAAGCTTGTTGTGAGTTTTTATTGCTCATGATTGGCTCCTGTCAAATAAAGAGCTGCCTGGTTTTGTGCACGCCACAATATACGTGTGACTTATACACCGGTGCGGCTTATATATGTACAAATCTGTTTTTTCCTCTAAATTGATTGGGTGCGGCTTAAGGTAAATAGCAAATGTACAATGAAAATGTACTTAAAAATCAACAAAAAGATATACTGTCTCATAATAATGGGAATATGGTCTTTTTAATAGCTATCCTTTACCAGCCGTTGTCATTAAAGAGTATGAAGCACACCTCCACTACGGTGGGCACCAGAAGTGGTTCGGGAGAAGTGTGACAGCTTGAGAAAAATAAAAGGAAAAATAAAAACACCAGCAACCAATGACTTTTAGCTCCTGACAGTGGACTGGGCTGAGCAGAAAACAAAGTATGGTCATACTGTTTCATTCTTTAAAACTATAATGTTCTTTGGGTTGGTCAACAGGATGGTCCTCTGACTGAGTGTGTTTGTATTTACCACAGTGGTTTAAAAGTACTTTACACGTTTACACAATACACAACACAGTGTCCACTATAATTCTGTGTTTTGCAGAGTGGCGACAACGATAATCCAAACTGCGTGGGCATAGACGGGGTCCTGGAGGCCTACTTCCAGAGTCTAAGAAGTGTACAGCTGTACGGACCCACCAACTTTGCACCCGTTATCAACAAAGTGGCCAAGTGAGTGTTTGTTACAGCTTTGTAGATACTTTCCAAAAAAAAAACAACTAAACCCAACGTCCTTGGCAGAGGTAATAAACCTCAGGTCATACTTGCTGTATGAAGTACTGCTGAAGATGGCACAATTATTGTAGGCCTAATAGTAGCGTGTAGTCCTGTTTACTCCATTATGGGCCAAATCTGTGTGTGTGTTTGTGTGTGTCCCAGCTGTGCATCAGAGATAACAGATGGCTCGCAGTACTTTGTCCTGTTGATGATCACAGATGGAGTCATATCGGACATGGTCCAAACCAAAGAGGCTGTGGTCAATGTGAGTAAACACACGTTTGCACGGGCATGTCTCCAACACATTTCTTCGTCTAACATTTAATTCCTGCAGATTTATTCTGACTATTAATTCTACTCTGGTAAACACAATTACTCCTTATCATATCCATATTTTTAGGCTTACTTGAAAAAGTGAATTATTCAATTTTTATGAAAATTACAGACAATATGTATGAGAGCAAGAGTGCTTAACTTTTTGTACAATTTTCCTCTAAATGCTTATGATAGTATGTTGTACATAGACATTTATGTGTGGGGGATTGATGCATACCAGTTTAATGTACTTTTCAACAAGTGAAGGTCCTTTTGCAACCAGCCAAATAAATCATCTTTATGTGTGCTATACAAAATTTTGCAGCTGTGTTCAACGTAATGAAAATGTAGTTCTGGAAGTAGTCACGGGCTTGACACTTAAAAATTCATTACTCGTGCCCCCCAGAATTTATTCAAAAAAAAAAGAAAGAAAGAAAGAAAGAAAGAAAGGAAAAAAACAGCCCCTGTAGCTAGTTTCACTTAGCATCATGAAGTTTAGTGGGTATGTCTAGCTTGAGTAGACATACAAACAACTGTTAATATAACACATGCTTTAAAATGCACAGGAAGGTTGTCAAGTGGCCATTTTAGGGTCAATTTAGCCATTTCCATTTCCAGAACCAAATTAATGACATGACAAGTCATAAATCTAATTCATACAAGGCATATTTGTCAGATGGCATTTGATGCATTTAATACGTGGTTAGCAACCTGGCCCGCTACCAACTCTGCATTCATAATTGTACGGTTGGTGTCCTCAACTGACAGAAATGTATATGAATCAAAAATACATTGTGGCCAATACAAGCCGTCCAAAGTCACCTGCATGGCCCAACCTTTGCTGGCCTGTTCATTGCTGCTAGCAGCTTTAATTTTCCATTATGGTTAGCTTTTTCATTAGCATGATTCCCATTCTTCATTGAGCACATGGTTTTATGGCTTAATAGTGAGATGAGTGGCATTTCAATTGAATTTTATGTTACCGAATATAGCATGCAACTGGCAGCTTAAAATGTGCTGTCCTTCAGTTGACCTTAGGCTGCATAGGCCAGTAGTAGAGTGACAAATGAATAGCTCTACCCTTTTGTAGGGAAATAAAATCAGTTTTGTGCTTTTGCAATCTGACTGGCAAGTGTGACTACCCCTTTGGCACAGAATTAATCTCTCTACTATCTCTGCTATGAACGTTCCTTCACTTTTCTCTCTCCTGTGCAGGCAGCATCGCTCCCACTATCTATAATCATTGTAGGTGTTGGACCTGCAGAGTTTGATGGTGAGTTCATTTCATTTATGGGAAAAACTTCATATGCAAGGGTAACTTGAATATACTTATCACAGTCGGGTTTGGAACCAATTAACCATGATAAACGAGGGATTACTGTACAGTCATGAGAAACAAATAGGACACAATAGATAGTTCTTTAGCTACCTGCACAGTTCTCCAACAGCAGGAAGAGAAAAAAAGTCCAGAAATGGACAGATCTGTTGTGATTAGTTACGGTTTCTAGGCTATAACTGACGGAAAGTGGAAGAAAATGGTCGATTTTTCGGTGATTTAATTGCTTTTTCCAGAAACCCCTCGGTTTTATTTCCAGACAATACCATTATATTTATTAGCAATCAAAGTTGATATGATTGACACATGATTATTCTTAATTTATTGCAGAAAACAGCCTTGAATTGGTGTGTTTAAATGTGAGACTGTCACTATGGACTGTACAGGAACTTGTGTTAGCGCTTAATGAGGCGTGACCACATCGTCAATCCTGGGCAGGATTGTCTTTTCATTTTCAGCAATCCAGTGGCGACTCTAGCTGTGGTCATGTATAAAGGTCACATGGTTTACCTGAATGTATGTGCATGTCTGTCCATACATTACATACATCACATGCTATTGCGCCAAATGGGGATGTCTTCACACTTGTCATATTTGGTTCGGTTAAAATGAACTGTGGTGTGTTTGCTCTGCTAGTACGTTCGTACAGGTCGTCCTCACTGACATTTAACCAGAAACAAAAAAAAGATGCAATACAGTCATCCCTCGCTACATTGCGGTTCGAACGTCGCTCCGTCACTCTACCGCAGTATTTCAACAATGAATTAACTAATAAATGAATGCAGTTTTGTGGTTGACTATAGACTACTATTAGTAAAAATATTGAAAGACAAGTTATATGTAGTATTCTGCCCACTAGGGAGCAGTAATGTTACACTGATGAGACATGACATCACATTACCTTAACACTGCATGGCATGCCTAACATGAAAAAAGATCTCCTCTCATTTCGTGTGGAAGTGGTATGTTTTTGGCTTCTTACTTTGTCCTTCTCCCCTACTACATTTGAAATCCTTTCTTAAGTCTAATATAAACAAATTGGCGGCTAACTAGTTAGCTCAGTAGTATGCTATGCTTAATTGTTTGAAACGGCGGCCGTTTCTTGTGCCCCTACAGTAGCCTGCGCATGACAGTTGAGCAATGTGTTGTAAAGAAAGAATAATAGGAGTGTAAAGGTGACTATAGGGGTGTTATTTCATGTCTACAGGGCTCTAATAATGGTAATAAAATGGTATTTAGAAAGTCATAAACAGTTTTTCTATGCTCTAACTATGAACATATTCCATTTATTAATATTGAATCCTACTTCATGGAAATTCACTTATCATGGTCGGGTCTGATAACAATTCACCACAATAAATGAGGGACAACTGTACCATATGCGCAGATATACCTAATGTTATGTCTGGCGAATATATGTCACCTTTGACAGCTTCCCATGACTGTGTTTGATAGCCAGATGGGATTTTTGTATATATATATATATATATAGGCCATCTAAGCATGACAATCCCTTAAAGGCACATTTTACTCAACAAGTGCTTATTGTTAGCATGATTGACTTTGGCTCTCGTGCAACTCCACATTTACTGTAAATGACTGGCCTTTTCCATTTGCCATTTCCATTAACTGTGATGTAAATATTTGCACCAATCTTTGCATGAGATTATGACTTTTTCTTTTAATAAAATGCTCAATCTATGTTCCACTAGATAAGGTTTCTCCTCATGCCACGTTCCATTTCAGTAATTATAATAATTTTCATTTTCCCCCTCAGTGGCTCCGATATTGAGTCATTCTCTCACTGTGTCTTTCTCTCTCTTGCTGCTTTTAGCAATGGAAGAGCTGGATGGTGATGAGGTGAGAGTATCCTCCAGAGGGCGCCTCGCTGAGAGAGACATTGTACAGGTACTCATCATCATTCCATTCAATATTGGCGGGATGGATTTTAGCAGCAGCATAATAGAACACACAAGTGAACACTGGTGGGAGGCTTCAATTGGACTCTGGATTTGCTTGAATAGTCTGCCACAATTTTTGCTCAAACTCTTTTTTTTCTTCAAGCTTTCTTTATTTTTTTACACAGCATGAGAAGACAAACACTGTCTGCCTGTAATATATTCTTTGACAGAATTACTTAAAATGTATTTTGTACACTTAGTCTATTGAGAACTGTGAACATTATGTTAATTGTTAAAGAATAATATATAAAAATATATGTACCAGTATAAATAATTATTCTACTACAACACCTACTAATAATATCAATGAAGTAAATTGTATGCTAAATATGGGCAGTAATATATGAGGGAATATTTTTGTGTACTCATTTTTACTATATATGTACAGTATATATGCTGGGGTGCTCCGATTGATCGGCCACCGATCGGTATTGGCCGATTTCCATGAAAAAGGACACCGATCCTCCGATCCATCCGCCGATCACATCCGCCGATCAGCTTGGCTGCTGTGTGGGACTTACCTGTCTTTGTGACAGTGATATAAGTTTTGTACCCTGCAAAACATGCCACAGAAAACATCTCGCCAGGGTGGCACGTTCCATGGTATTTGGGCGGAGTGCACTTGGCAAGATTTGGTGAGTTATCGAGTTATCGAGGCTCGCGATGTGATTATCGGTCGGGCGGTGGCTAATGTAGCTCCCGTGTGTGCGGGAGGCGACAAACAACCGCGACTGGCTAAGCCCACCGCTGACACGCAGCAAACCACGCACACGTGATGCGACAAGCGCTGCATCACACCACACAGGCGAGCGAAGCACCCACATCCAGAGCGAATTGTCCCACGGTTTAGACTGGCTGTCAGATGTCACACTACCAAAGTAGTAGTAGGAACGGCATGGCTCAGGTGGTAGAGTGGTCGTCTCCCAACCTGAAGGTTGTGGGTTCAATCCTCCATCCCGTGATTGTGTGGAAGTGCCCGTGGGCAAGACACTGAACCTGCAGTTGCTCCTGGTAGGTAAATGTACTAGCAGTGTCAAAGCGTGACCACATGAGGAGCCTGCAAGCCTGCTTTTCATTCAGGTTTACAGTTAATAATGTGAGAACACTAGAAATAAATGCATTCTGAAATACAAAGTGTGAGTTGTGGACACCAGCATTTTGTTCATGTTCTGGTAAAACAAGCATATTCGCTTTGTTTGGGTTGAAATAAGATATGAAAATAAATGTAACAAAAATGAGTAGCTCTTGGCCATTTTCATTTTGTAAAAGTAGCTCTACCAAATGTTGGTGACCCCTGATATACGTTTACGTTTACATTTAAACATGTAAACATTAAACGTTAGAGCAAAGAAAACCTGTTTATGACTTTCTAAATACATATTTTTTTTTACCATTATTAGAGCCTTGTGGACAGATATAACATCCCTATAGTCACCTTTGCACTCCTATTATTCTTTGTTTCCAACACATTGCTAATGAAGGAGAATGTCTGGCCAACTGTTTGTGACCTCAAACTGAAAGCAACTTGGGTTCTGCAGCAGGACAAATGATCCAAAACACACGAGCAAGTCCACCTCTGAATGGCTGAAGAAAAAGAAAATAAAGACTTTGGAGTGGCCTAGTCCCATTCCTGACCTGAATCCTATTGAGATGCTCTGGCATGACCTTATAAACAAGTATCCATTACGGATAATGCATTTTTGCCAAATACGAGCATGAGTACGTCTCGTCATTATCCGTAACAGTGTTGAAAGAACATCCTCATTATGTATTTACGGTCTGTGATTGGCCAGTCACACACAGCAACCGCCCCTCTCGATTCTGTCCCTCCCTGTTCTGCAGGCTGGAGCCACAGAGGAGTCGATCGGTGCCTCATTCACGTACAAGGTGCAATTGGCAAGTTGAAAACGACTTGTGTGACGTTGCCCACTGCCTCCACTTTATTAGGTTTTCCTCAGTTCGCCTCTATTTCGGTTTGTATCTAAAGTTACTTGGTAAACTTGTTTCGTAAAGTACACGGTGCATTTGACAAGACAGCGCTGTGTAGTCTTGTGTTGCGTCAGTCGCTTATGCAACTCAATTGGGGTAGCATGACCGCTTTTTTCCTTGAAATGTATTTTTTTCTTATTCCATGAAGTCATCATAAAACAGGCGTCTACCTGCAATATAAGAATGTTGTTCATTTTCAGTTGGCAGTACACAGACAGTGGTAACAGTAACCTGCATTGACTGGCCACAACATTAGGTACACCTTCACAAGAGCTGCATCTAACATTCTGCCTGTATGGCTATCACACTACATTATATACATAAGCGTGGTCAAATATTACACCCCTCTCAATACGTTGCAGTATGCACGTTGCAATCTTACACTTGTTTCATAACGTACGCGGTGCATTTCACAAGACAGCTCTATACGGCTCGTGCGTCAGTCACTGCTGGTATTTTTTTCGTCTGGTTGCTTCTAGTTTAGCTGGTGATATAAAGTCAGTTGGAAAACTTTGTTTGTTGTACTGAACGCAGTGCTTTTGAGAAAACTACAGTGAACAAGGCTGACAGGTTATTTCCATGTTTGCCATCACTGGATGTTGGTATGAATCACCAACTTCACACAGATCGTACAGATCACTTATACACATACACAGTACACATATAGCTGAATAATAAACAAAACATATAGCAACTTCTGATGAATCAATGTCAATTTCAGAGTTAATATAATGTACCTATTTAAGCCCCACCCATTTCTGATTAAACCCACTCCGACTACAGATACGGATACAGATCATTTAGATGGGTAAACAGATACAGATAGTGGTGTACTCGCTCATCCCTATTCTCCCCAGCGCTGTAAGAGACTCATCACAAGCTATTGCCAACTCGTGATTGCAGTTGTTGCTGCTCAGGGTGGTGGGTCAACCAGTTATTAGGTTTAAGGAGCAATCACTTTTTCACACAGGACCATGTAGGTTTGGATTTTTTTCTCCTTTAATAATAAAAACTTTCATTTTAAAACTGTGCTTTGTGTTCAGTCGTGTTCACCTCATGATTAATCAAAATTAATCACAGATATATACAGTACATATTTTTTTTATCTATACGTGTACCTTAAAAAGGCCATTTTTACGTATTTAATACTCTTGTCAACAAGGGAACTGGACTATAAATTGGCTTTATGCAAAAGTTTATTCAAGTTTCTGTAAATTTTAAACAGCTTGACACAAAATGGACCTTAGTGTATCAACAGACTCAATGTGCAACAGGTAGACATTGATAAGGTAAACTGTACTCACTCAACTATCATTCTCTCCAAGGAAATAATCTCACCAAATATAATTGTGATTAACGTCACAAATATAGGTTCACAAAAAGATGCAACAACTAAGTGAAATGACAACAGATGTTAGACAAAAAAATTATGTCAACTAACAAAAAATAAAGTGGACTCTTTTTCACTTACACAGTACACATCAATATTTTAAAAATATCGATATTTACTTTAAGCACAATATCAAAACCAACCGTACCGTTGATATCGATATATACTGGATTTGCGCTGCATCTCCCTCATCCCTGCATGCAGGAGGAGGGAGGAGGCTCCAGTCGAAGCGACAGCGTCTGCGGTGGAAGAATTAGTGGGCACGGAATAAGCAGTAGCTCAGTAATGTGGAGGTACTTTGAATTCAGAGCATAAAAAAATATTTTTCACCTCCTTAAAACTTGGCACAAACTCCAATATGAGGAATATGTGAAGCTGCGCACTGCCTGCCATGCTCCTGTCTCCTCATGAAAGGAAAAGCAAAGTGCTGTGCTATTATAAATAGGTGTCGCATCACATTGCTAAGATATGGTCCTCATTGCAACAGTGGAAAAAACAGATTTAAAAACCTGCTGAAAACGATGAAGTCGCGATGTCCAGCACGCTTCGCAGTCACAATTATTTAGCACGACAAGCTCTACCACAAATGTACAAGGAAGTTAGACAGTTGCTAAGCCTGATGCAGTTGACAGGTTGGTGTTCCTGGCACAAAATAAGGACATGCTCGTGTCTTCTAAAAATGTTTACCTAAACAAATACTACTGCTCAATTTAAAGTATTTTTGAGTTGCTGACATTTACATTTTTTTTCTTAAATGGGGCACTCCTTCAGATTTTGTTTTTTGTTATTAGCTGAGGATTTGAGCATAGCTAAAAGGTTTGTTATAAAAACATTATTTTTGACTATTTCTATATGTATTTCAAAAAGAAAATGGCCTACTTTATTTAGAGGGTATTTTCGATAACATTTCTTATGTGCATCTTGCATGAAGCTTTAAAATTTGTTAAGTATTTATTTTAATAAGACAACTTGACACGCATATTTGTTTTTTTTTGTCTAAACTCACTTAGCTTAAAAAAATATTGGGATATGTATCGTATATCAATATTCAGTCTAAATATCGAGATATGAGTTTTGGCCCATATCGCCCAGCTCGAAGCGCTCTGTTTGTTCGCTCACTTCCACATTTGTCCCCGTATACTGATGACACAAGCCCTTCAAATAGCTGTCTTCGACTGTGCCTGCTGGAATCTAGTAGCTCATAATGCAAGTTTTAGCTGTCAATTCAAAGAAAAAAAAAATGCTTGTGTCTACAAGAGACTTGTTATTTGGGACACTCATATGTCAAGGTATTACTGTATAAATGACAATAAAACATTACCTGCAGCACTCAAGCGCCATCTACAGCTTCTTCAGTTTCAGCTACAGTGTGGGCATAGTGATGCTGGTTTTCTTGCAGCGCCACAACATCTCTCAGTGGCTCTTGGTTTCTATGAACACTCTTGATCGTCTTCAGGGTGCTGCTGTTCCATCTTGTCCCATGTCCTGTCTTCCAGAGCTCTGAGGTTAAACTTGACATTCAAAATACCCTTTCTTTGTCCATTTCTGAGCGATATTAGTTCCCACTTGTGGCTCAGCATCAACTGCAACACCGCTAAATTTCCCCAAACTACGATGGGTCGATTGGGCCGAGGGTCAAACAGGATGTGCACATGTTAATCACACATTCAAGAAATTAGTGGTGTTATTGAGAATTTGCGTTATGTTATTATTGCATTAACTTTATTTTAATTCATACTTTTTATTTTTAAAATCACAAATATTAAAATTTGCTGACTTAGTACATTTTCAAACTGCTAAAATAATGCAAATAATAAAATAAACAATAACCTGTTACCCAAAAACGTCATACAGTATTTCTCTATAAGAGAGGAGAAATATGATCTTAGGGGTAAATCAAATTTAAAACATTTATATGCGAGAACAACGCTGAAAACCCACAACATTTCTGTATCTGGAATTAAATTATGAAACGGATTGAGCAATTAACTCAAACAATGTACCGAGATGAGCGAATTAAAAAAACAATACAAGCAGTTGATGTTTGCTAAATACAAGGCAGAAGAGTCTTGATTATTATACTTGTATATGAATCATGCTTGTTTCTATTCTTTACTTATTATTACACTGATTATTATATAGAAAAATATTGTATATTGAAGTGAATAATATGTACTGCAAAAGATGTGGAATGGATGGGGGGTAGGATTAAATAAATTTTGCCCGCAGCCCTCTGTTTGCTCGCTCGCTCACTCGCTCGCTCGCTCAGGTGTAGGTCAGTAAAAACAATCCTGGCAACAACTGAATGGTATGGCAGGGCTTAAGTAGTCCAGGTGTAATTGTTTGCAGGTGTGTGATGGGCTCCTCCCAAGCCAGACAGAAGTGCAATGCAACAGATGACACATAGGCGGAAGCAAAGCAGCACCACAACTCACGACTATATGTATGTATGTACTTTATGTGTGTGTGTGTGTGTTTGTGTGTGTGTCTATATATACATACATACATACAGTATATCTGTATGTATAACTATATATACACACAATATCTGTATGTATAGGATAACTAACCCCATCATCAGTTAAAGTTCAATTAATGAGACCAATGTAGTGTAGTACGTTTTGTTAAAAATTTTACTAAACTTGCTTGAAACCAGGCTGCTTCAAGCTTGTGCTGTGTTGCCACTCGTTTCCTTTAAATTGTGTTTTATGAAATAGTTTTTGGAACAGACAATAAAACCTTTTGTCATCATCTTAGCAAGCATGACAAATAAGCAGGAACTATAAAGGCTAGTGATAACAATACAGTATATGGTATACTTGAAACAGCCCAGTTCGTCATGTTGTGTAGTGATAAATGAGCCCAAATAATCCCAAAACAAAGAATCTTATATAAGCTGCTGGTAAAAGGAATGCTGAATAATATGTCATTTATAAACATAGTGTGTACATTGATATGTATTAATATGTATCATTTCTGCTGTACTGATGTTGCCATTATGTTTCAGCATCAGCATCTTCACATGTTGTAATCACATTAGCATGCACACTTCTGATTACCTTTGACCTTTTAATGAGAATGCCATCGCCATCAATTGATCATTGCACATTTTATGCAGCCTGGTTTTGTATTGATCCAAAGCGTTTGCTTTGCATGGCAGCAAGTGACTCCCACCATGAGTCATGTGGTTCCTATTAGGACTCAACAGTCATGGTGGGGCAAATGCTCTCCCACATGGGACCAGTGGGAAGCTTTTTGTTTACACACAACAAAACATTTATAGCTTTGCTTACAAAGTAACTTGTCATAAAGTAGATGTTATTTCTTTGTGCTGACAAATACAACACAAAGAGCTTCCTTTTTCTTTGAATAATCAAACAAAATTAGGTTTATCCATCTTCGTCATACTGTCCCACGAGTTTGGTCCAAACTTGGGAATGGCTAATATTTGACAGCACAGCATGCCTGGATCTTGGACTTTCTTTTAGTTTTTGTCGTAGATCCTTAAAAACGGGGCGCTTTTGTCATATAGAGGATCTTGGCTAGCATTGTTGGTCGATCATTAAAAAGAGCTATATGAGATCCTCTATATCAGGTGCCCAACCTTTTTGGACCCAGGGACTGGCTTGTGTCCCCACAAATCTGGGGGTGGGTAGTGGAGGTTTGTATATTGCTATTATAGCGATCTAATTTATTTTATCTATTATATAATGTGTAAAACTAAGACAGTAACAACATCAAATTAGCAGCACGAAATGAATACATACTCGCCATCCACCAGTAAGAGCCTAGAGTTTGTTTGTGTTGTTTTGTAACATGTAGTGTGCTAGTATGAATTAACCTGTGGTTGTGAACATAAGAAAGATGCACATTAGCACCCAATAACAACATCAAAGCTTACATTTACCTTTATTATTCCCACATAGTATCAGCATGTGGGCCCAAATATGAGCTGAAAGAAAAAAGGGGAAAATACAGTTTAGTAGTCTATCTGTGCAGTGTGGGAGTTAGCACACGCACAAAGATGCGTTGAAATACCATCAAACAAAGTCGCCGCTCGCAACAAACAACAAAAACATGCAAAAACTTTGGGATTTCTAACTGTATATTATTTTTGGAATATAATAATGGCCCGTAGTTCCCAAATTGATATGCATTTACACAACATTTCATGTAGTTTTTTTTAAGTGCTTTTTTTTTGTTTATCATTGCGCCTGAAAGTTTGCCCGGTGCTTGAGGACCCCTGCTCTATATTATAGAGGATTTTGATTAACGTTGTTGCATTAGACCCTTAAAAACAGAACAGCAGAGTGCTGCTGTCATAGAGGATCTTTGGTTAGCGTTGTTGCAGTAGATGCTTAAAAGCAGCAGAGCCCTCCTGTCATTAAGAGGATCTTTGACTAGTGTTCCCTAGTCTTTAAAAACAGCAACACGCGCCTGTCATACAGAGGATCTTTGACTACAGTTGTTGCTGTTGACCCTTAAAAACAGCACAGTGCCTTTGTCATAGAGGATCTTTGGCTAGAATTGATGCAGTAGATCATTAGAAACAGCAGAGCACTCCTGACATATAGAGGATCATTGACTAGCATTGCTGCAGGAGGTCTTTGAAAAAGCAGGATGCTCTTTTCATTCAGAGAATCTTTGACTAATGTTGTTGCAGTAGACCCTTAAAACAGCAGGGCACTCCTGCTGTGACATTTTTTTTTTTTTTGCAATAGGTCCTAAAAGCTGTTGTTTTGTTAAGGTCCAATTGAATGAACGTGATTGGTGAAATATGGCACATACTCATGCAATGTCACTGATCAATGACTTGTCTTTCCAGTTTAATTGACCGACAGTGTCTGTCAAACAGCATTTGAAGACAACTACTGTATATAATTAGTCTAATAACTGTTAAAACCTCAGGGCCAAGAAAAAAACATGTTTTTATATGTTCCCTGCTGCTCCAGTTTGTTCCGTTCCGGGACTACGTGGACAGATCCGGAAACCAGGTCCTCAGCATGGCCCGGCTGGCTAAGGATGTCCTCGCCGAGATACCAGACCAGCTGCTGTCTTTCATGAAGAGCCGAGGGATAGAACCGCGACTGGCCCTCTCCTCCTCACCGCTTCCTTAGCCGGCATTTCCACTTGTCTCCTCCATTTTCCACCCCAAAAAACCATCAACAACCTGTCCTCCCTCTCAAATCATCTCCACCACATCCACCAGCATCATCTCCTGACAAGTTAAACCGGAACAAAGCTCTGCATGTGTAAAAGTGATCATGTCCATAATTGGCAAGAAGTAGTGTCTAGCTCTATTGGGATGGGCAACATATTCATTTTATTTCAGTTTTAATCAGAGCAAGAAGGTCAAAATAAATGGACTTGTCAAGTCAATTCAATTTGATCAAAACTTGGGACAGGCATTTTTGCAGCAGATTTCTAAAAACAGCCAAGTGCTTGTGTTAAATAGAGGATCTTTGCATTTTTTTGCAGCGGGTACTTAAAAACAATAGAGCAGTCTTGTCATGTAGAAGATCTTTGACTCGTGTATTTTTTTGCTGTAGGTTGTTAAAAACAACAGAACATTCCTGACATAAAGAGGATTATTGACTTTTTTTTGGCAGTTTGTTCTTAAAACATCAGTGCTCCTGTCATTAGCAAGTCTGTATGATATTCACAACAGAAGTTATCTCAAGGCACGTTACACATGGCTCATATATTTAAAAAAAAGTAGCTGACCCCGACGTAAGGAAGCGCTTGGTGACAGAGGCAAGGAAAAACCACGAACGGAACCTGGAATTAATTGGCAAGATGTCATGCATCGCCCTCGAGCACTGACAACCCTCCAATCAGATTGCTATCTCTGTACTACTTGCAGCCAACAAGGGGAGCATTTGCATGGTCCCTGAGGACTGTTGTGATAGGCTGTGATGTACTAACCAGCTTGTGAGGGCTCAAATGTCAAGATTTTCACCGATAAACCACCCTGAAAGACAAAACCCCACATCAATCTGCCAGCACCACACCCACCCATCTTTTCACAGCATGACGTGATGCTGGGTGCAGATTTGTCCTCCTGCTGTTAGAGAAATGCCAGTCTGCCCTGCAGAGAGGAAGAGGAGGAGGAGGAGGGAGGGAGTAAAGAACAAGTGAGGAGGGTGCAAGGGAGCCGAAAGGGAGATGCAGGAAGTAAATAAAAGAAGACGGCATACTTTTTGATGAATATTTTCGGGTGAGGGGACTCTGATGGATGCACATTCTCTGTGAAGCAATAGACTCAGCCTGGATTGTAATATTTGCCCTATGCATGCTCCCCCACCTCCTACTGTGTACCCACAGCGAGCTGTGTACAAAATGGACCAATGTCGCCCTCTTGTGGCAGTCATACATACAGACCTTATTATCTGTATTATGCATGACAACTGCTAGCTATGACTTAATGCAGCTATTATTAGTTAACATCTGCACATGACTTAGGCCAGAATTTATTAACTCATAATTTGGTGTATTTACATTTTTTTTGGAGTAGTTTTAAAAGCTGTAAACATTGTGCAAGTACGTGGGTCCATTTTCTAATGTTGTATTATGTACTATGATAACAAGATGTTGTCCTCAAGTCCCTTGCATGTTGGGGAATAAATGTCAGTCAACAGTGTGTGGTCACTGCAAAACAATGAATAAGACATACGCACGCACACACACACACAAAACTGCTTTTACAAACACAATAACGCTCACTTTTGATTATTTCACTACATGTTTATCAATGCTGTGCCCGTGTACCTAATATTGTGTCCCTTCAGTACACAATGCATTTAAATTGTCACTGATCCTGCATTGTGTGCCATGTCTTTTACAGACCAAGAAAGCTGTCCATTTCACAGGTTGTCATAATGTATAATATATATGTAACAATATATTCAACATCATCTCCTTCTTAAATTATTTTGTCTAGAAGTGTTTAAAGTGCTTTATTTTTGCAATAGGATCATTTTTTTTGTCTCTCCCCTGTCATTGGTTTGTGCATGTGTAGAAAGTCAGATTTAATGCACAACATTTTGGCACATGATTAAAACCACAAGTTTCACACTATAGACATCTTTTATTCTGAATCTACACTACATCTACTTACCTTTTGGTGAAATGCTGTCTTTAAAGGTCCCATCCAAGGGCCTTCTTGGAGGATGGCTGTAAAAAAAAAAAAAAAGACTTTGCTGCACATCTTAAAACAAAGATCTGCTAACTATCCGTCAGTTAGCTACAGATGTGGGAACTGTAGGTTTGATCATTTTTTTCAGCAAATAGGTTAATCTAGCATGATGTTGGTGCTAAAATGTGAGTATAATGTTAGCACTGTAGCTCACATAGCTAAGCTAGTGTTTCTAACGTTTTTGTCCTCCGGTCCCACGCCTTAATGTTACTGTTTTTGTAATATTATAACTTTATTTTCAATATCATTCCGATTTTTTCTTGTAATATAATGACTTTATTTTTAAGAGCTTCCGGCCTTTTTCTTGTAATTTTATGACTTTAGATTCTCGTAAAATAGCAGCTCTTTTGCAGCTCTTTATTCTTGAGAAACCGCAACCGTAATTCATAATATAACAACTTTATTTTCAAAAGGTTCCGACTCTTTTCTTGGAATATTGCGATTTTAGTGTCTTGAAATTACAACATTGTCCATATGTAATAACTTTATTCTTAAAATATGCACTTGTGTTGTGCTAATGTTCCAACTTTGTGTGAAATTGCACCACTTTTCTAGTAATATTGCAACTCTATTCTTGACGAATGACTTTTTTCGTATAATATTCAAACATTATTCTGGTAAACCTGCTGCCTTTTTCTTAAAATACTCCGACTTTATTTGAGAGAAATTGTGTCAATATTTTTTCATACAATGTACTTTTTAGAACTAGCAACTACAGTCTTTTATTCTTCAGAAATTGCAATTGTATGTGACATATGGCATGTATTACATTGGACAAGTTACAGTGTATATGTAATATGCGGATAAAGCCCACAGTAGCACTTCTTGGACATACACCTAGAACCTTTTAAAATGTTATCGTATGGGTTCTTTTGACTGTGCCGTATTTTGTGTCATGGAGTTGCTAATGTAGTGTGACCGTGCCTCATGGGATTGCATCATTTGCATAAGATTTGCATATTCCTGATTCTGACCCACAACCTCATTTCTTCAAAGGAGGCAGATTAAAGCACTGTAATGAATAATGTATACTTGGAGCTGTGTAATAAGGAGGAGTGGCATCACTGAGCTCACCTACTTTAGTGGTCTACATGTATAATATCAGCCAGTGTTTTGCTTTGTATTTGGCTTTTTTGAGTATGGGGTGCCACCACAAAAGGGGAAAAATGTTTGATGAAGACCATAGAACCGCCAGTGGAACATACTGAGGTGAAAGCCATACACAGATCCTGGTTGCTCAGTACAACCTGGCGAGTGGGCTCCCTGTATACTTAAGATCTGTTTACTGCTAATGTGAAGAGACTTGCCTCCCAGGTACACACTCATTTCGCCCTGCAGGTTTGTCATGGTGAGTACATCATTTGTTGTTTTGTCAAGTTTTATTGTATGATGGTTAACTTCTTTTTACACTTGTGTGACAGTTAAGGATGTTAAAAAAGAATGGTGTCTTCAGCATGTCTGACTCTCCATACAAAGGTACTTTTAAAAAATGTTTGTAAATATAGTGACATTGCAGAATGGTTAACTTATTTTTACACTTGAATGACAGTTCAAAGATGCTATAAAAGATGCTATAGTTCATGGGTGTTTTTCCACTGAGGGCTGCATATAAAAAAATGCAAGGGTGTGGGCACCACTTTGATATTCAGACATTTTTGCTTATTAAACAGGCTAATATCTGTTAGGATAATCCATAATGCCACTTATAGAGAACATACAAACCCTTTATTCCTAAAATCACAATGATTAAAATTTGCTGATCTAGTAAATTTTCAAACAGCTATAATTATGCATAAAGCAAAGAATAACCCGCTACGCAAAAATATCTTACAATTCTTCTCAACTAGAGAGGACAAGTATGATCTATCTATCTATCTATCTATCTATCTATCTATCTATCTATCTATCTATCTATCTATCTATCTATCTACCTACCTACCTACCTACCTACCTACCTACCTACCTACCAACCTACCTACCTGCCAAGTACTTTCCGGGTCATGAGGTTGTTGTAGCCACTTAGCTATTGCTAGCTTGTAGCTGAGTTAAGTGGAAAGTAAACTGACTGGTGCCACCTATGTTGATTCCTGCTTAGTTACCTCACGCTGGTGCTATCTGCGACACACCCACCCTCGTGGTTTCGACATATCAAGCCCAGTTCCGACTGCGAGGAATAACATAGGACGTGACAAAGTATTTCCACGTATTGGCGCCGTTGGATGCTTCGATGATGGCAAGTACAGCAGCCCATAGGCCTATCTATACAGCAGTTTTTTATTATCGGTTTTCATTACAGGGAAAAACCCGATACCAATGTCAAACGATATTACATTTTTATGGCAATATGAAGCCGATAACACTGTTGGGCCAATATTATCTGACATTCCTAATTATTATATATTTACAGTATTATTATTTGTTAGGGCCGCACGGTGGTCTAGTGGTTAGCATATTGGCCACAAAGTCACAGTCAGGAGATCAGGAAGGCCTGGGTTTGAATCTCTGTTAGGCATTTCTGTGTGGAGTTTGCATGTTCTCCCCATGTGTGGGTTTTCTCCGGGTACTCCGGTTTCCTCCCACATTCCAAAAACATGCATGTTAGGTTAAATGGTGACTCTAAATTGTCCATAGGTGTGAATGTGATTGTGAATGGTTGTTTGTCTATATGTGCCCTGCGATTGGCTGGTGACCAGTCCAGGGTGTACCCTGCCTCTTGACCAAAGTCATTTGGGATAGGCTCCAGCATGCCCCCGCAACCCTAATGAGGACAAGCGGCATAGAAAATGGATGGATGAATGGATGGACGTTCTATTCAGACCATAACGACTTTTATTTGTAGAATCTGTTGCAGGCCAATAAAAATCAAGTTGTGGGCTACAAATGGCCCCCAAGCAGAACTTTAGACACCCCTGCTGTAGTCTCCTGTGTATGTGTGTGTGTGTGCGTGTATGTGTGTCTGTGTGTCTCCCAAAAGTCTGGACAAAGTAGGGGATTGCAAAGTACGGTGTGGCTTTGTACCACTGAGGCGTCACGCTAGCCGTGAAGGCCGTCCCGAGTCACCCCAAAACGTCACTGGCTATCGGGGCTCTGGTGAAGTTACCACGGTAATGGATACACTACTGCCTTGTAGATGACTCTGGAAAGTCAAAGACTAAGGGAGTTAACCCTGACAGAAAATCAGGAGTGGAGCCTCTCAGGCGGCTGAATGGCATACTTGTCATCTTCCAGTAGATCCTGCATCCCTGACTATACTATACTCGACTATATTTTGCCATTGGATCCGTCTTTCCGGGACGAGAGAGTGAGGCCGATCCCGTGCAAGTCTCCCTCAATATAATCCAAGTCACGCGCAAGTCATGACACTCACTCAAAGACCTGTGGCGATGGGACCGTGACAAAGCAGCAAGTGAGGGTCCGCTGGAAGCTGTAGCCACAAACCTGCACATAGGTGGCTCAGAGCATTGGCTCGCTCTACGCTGAAATTAGCAGGAGCATAGTTCAGTAGCCCGCTGAGTGACCAAGCAGCGCTCTTTAGGATTGCTCTGCTTGCCTCCCAGACTGAGGACGGGGCTAGAAATGTGCCCTAATCATAGTCTGCTTCACTACACCTTGGTCAGCATACTGCGGCTGGTGGGGATCCCACAATCGCGGTAAAAATATGAGGAAAATGAAATCACGAGTACTTACTTTAGCATCTTGGAACCTGAGAACCAAGATCAACAACACAAGGGCTGACCGACCCGAGAGAAGAACAGCACTTGTGGCTGAGGAGCTTGCCCGTTACAGCGTCGGTATCGCAGCCCTCAGTGAGACCTGCCTCCCAGACAAAGGCCAGCTAACAAAGGTGAGGTTATACCTTCTTCTGGAGTGGATGATCAGATGAAGAGCGACGAGAGACAGAGTAGGCTTTGCCATTAAGACCCCTCATCTGAAGAAACTGATGAGAATCCCAGAGGGTCACAACGACCGACTCATGAAACTCCAACTTCCACTTGATAGATGTAGAAATGCCACCTTGATCAATGATGACCAATCCTGAAGAAACAAAGGACAAGTTCTACAAAGACCTGAACAACCTGATGTCTGCTGTCCCAAAAACAGACAAACTTATTGTCCTTGGCGACTTCAACGCTTGCGTCGCTACTGACCACCAAGCCTGGGATAGAGTCATTGGCACATATGAGTTGAGAACTGCAACAGCAATGGTCTCCTCCTGCCCAGAACATGTGCTACACACGACCTGGCCATCACCAACACACTGTTCCAACTTCCGACCCAAAACAAACTATCATGGACGCACCCTCGCTCCAAGCACTGGCATCTCATTGACCACATTATTGTGAGGGCCAAATATAGGCAAGATGTGCGGGTTAAAAAGGCAATGTGTGGAGCTGATTGTTGGACTGACCATCGTCTCATCATATAAAAAATGAAGCTCTGCTTCAAACCCAAGAGATGACCACATGGACAAAAAGTTGTGAAGAAACTCAACACTACAAAATTTAAATCCGAATCTTTTGCTCATGAACTCGCCTCCCTCTTAGACACCAAACTTGCCGATTTCCAAACAAGCTCAGATATAGAAAAAGACTGGACCTCCCTCAAAACTTCCGTCCACTCTGCTGCCCTCCAGGTGCTGAGACCAGGAACCAGAACCCATCAGGACTGGTTCGACAAAAATGATGCAGAAATCCAGACTCTGCTGGGGGAAAAACGACAACTTCTCAGAGCGTACCAAAGCAACCCCACATCTGCAGCAAAGAAGACTGCCTTCACAGCGGCGCATTGTTCAAGCCAGGCTCCGGGCTATGCAGGACTCCTGGCTCAGTAGGAAAGCAGATGAGAGGCTAAGCCAACAGACATGACACCATGAGGTTTTATGATACTCTGAAAGGATTGGATGGTCCTCTATCTTCTGGCTCATCACCCCTACTTAGTGCAGATGGGAAAACCATCCTCACTGAAAAGAAGCAAATCCTGGACAGGTGGGCTGAACACTTTGACAGCATGCTGAACTGGCCTGCATCAATAAATGACAATGCTATAGCACGTCTCCCCCAGACAGCCACCAAAGTCACAAACCACATCGTCAAGGCTAGCAGTGTGTTTGGAAGGCTGAGGAACCCATACCGAGTTCCTCAGCCTTCCAAACTCGGTATGGGACAGGAGAGGGATCACGCTTGCCACAAAGATCAAGGTTTACAGAGCGGTCGTGCTATCTACCCTTCTATACGGCTGCAAAACATGGACCCTGTATAGGCGTCATGAAAGAATGATGCAACAGTTCTACTTCTGTTGCCTGCGCAACCTTCTGCACATCCGCTGGAAGGACAAGGTCCAAAATTTTGAGGATCTGAATCAGGCTGAACTCCCCAAAATCATTACCATCATGCGCAAGGCACAGATCCAATAGGCTGGCCACCTAGCTCGCGAGCCTGACACCCGCATCCCGAAACGACTCTTCAATGGTGAACTATGCCAGGGAAAAAGAACTGTAGGCAGACAACGGAAGCACTTCAAAGACAGCCTCAAAGCATCCCTGAGAGACTTTGACATCTCCACATCGGATTGGGAACAACTTGCTACTGATTGCTCTACCTGGCGCAGCCTCATTTTCAAAAGAGCAAGGTCAGCGGAGAGAGTGAGAATGATAGAGGCAGAAAGGAAACGCCAGATGCGAAAGACCAAAGTATCCAGTGGTAGCAATGCACTGAGCTGTGGACGAGGATTTTCTGCCCGGATTGGTCTCATCAGCCATCTCCGGACAAACAGTCCAAGCCCCACAAGCAACTAAATGAGATGTCATGGTCATCTTCGACTACAAAGAATGAACAACATGTGTGCACATATATTATTTGTTAAAGGCATTAAAGAAGGGCTACTGTCTTTAAACTTCATTGTCACGACACTGTAATGCTTGCAGAGAATATTGTTTATAAATGTTGAAGTGTTTTTTTTTAACATGAATACAGTATATGTTCATTGTTAGCATATTTTTTGACTTGGGAATATCCACCCTGTGTGTTCTCTGAGGGAAAACTGTGTGAGCGCTGTCTCCCTAGCTCCTGATTTATGGTGGTTCTGTCACAGAAAACAGATGCCAAAGTCTGGAAAATCTGCCTATTATGAAATAAGTCAAGGCTGGACTGCAGGATAGAGTGGTTGTTCACCCCAGCAAAGTCTCTCCTGCTATAAATAAAAAGCTTCAGTCAGAAATCTATCTGATGGCTGGAACACTTATCTGGCTAGCTTATTATGACAGGAGCAATGTATAGTGCCATTTTGCAGCAAACTGTGTGCCGCTGAGCCTGAGTAATCTCTCAAAGTGACACTCTGAAACAAAAAAGACAAGTCATGCTGCAACACATTGCACAAATATGGCAGACATGTTGTTCAACACAATATGTTAGCCTCAGAAATGTTATTTTCTTTCCTTTTTGTCCAAAACGGTAGAGAATTGGGGACTATTGTCAAATATATGAAGAACATTCTTTAGAAACTGCAGCCCTCAACCAAGGCTTTATTCAACGTGTCTTTGGAAATCACAGCACATTTTAAATTTATGTAAGTTGCGGATGAGACTGTTCCTGTCCTGTGCTGCAGGTGGCGATGGTGTCCATTAGAAACTGTTTGATGTAAGAAACCAAAGAGAAGAAAAATTGTGTTTATTCTTGTGAAATCATGACTGTTTTCTTGTAATATCATGCATTTCTTTTTCATTTTTAAAAATAATATTAGCATTTTATTTTCAATAACTTGCAAATGTTTTCTTCAACTATAACTGAGCATACATCTACTGATGCGTCTGGTCACATCTTCAGTTATGTTCCTGGAGTCACTGGGTATTTTGGGTTTTTCAACATCATACACACTCATCCAGGTGAGCCAGCCACCATGCTGGCCAGTAACCATGACTCCATGGATCTCCTCTCTTGCGCCACAGCCATCTCTTGGCCCTCTCTGCCACTTCAGTGGTATTCCTCTCTCTATCGATGCCCAGAGTGCTGAAGGCCCTAGCCAAAGAGCGAGCCGCAAAACCTCTGCATCCCACCTCCACTGGGAAGCACCTAGCTCTCCATGCCTGCTGACAATTGTTGACTAGTTCCATGTACTTGGAGAGCTTCTTTTTCGAAGGCTTCTTCCAGGCGGTTTTCCCACGGAACTGTCAGCTCCAGCATCACAGCCTTCTTGATGGTCTCAGACACAATGTCTGGTCGCAAGGTGGTAGCAGCGATGTGCCTGGGGAACTTTAGCTTCCTCTTGACTTCCGCCAATAGGTGCCAGTCTCTTATAGAGGTCAGGATGCCTGTAACTGTTGTTACGGTGGAGGTTGCCTGCCGCCCAGCTCTAACAAAACCAATTGTTTTCTTGGTAGAGTGGCGCTGCTTTTCCCATCCAAGTCCAGCGCTAACGGTTTCAGCAATGGTCAACAGGATTTGGTCAAACCTCCACCGGTACTGTCCTTCTCCAAGTGCCACAGTGCAGCAGCTGAGGATATGCTCGTGGGTTCCCTGCTTTGAACACAAAGGCCATGCTGGTGACTCTGCTATGCCCCACGTGTGCAGGGTAGATGGGCTAAGAAGAACATAATAAACTGCCTGGGTGAGGAATTTGATGCAGTGAGGCTCGACTTTCCAAATGTCAGTCCAGGTCACCTTCTTCTTAACCACATCCTCCCATCTTGTCCAAGCTCCCTGTTGTTTCATCCCCACGCCCTTGCTTGACTCCTCCACTCCTGTTTTCACCTCCGCTTGAATCATGCGCTGTCTTTCCTTACCTCTGATGTTCATTTGTGAAGTTCTAAAGGATCTTAGGCTATGCTACCACACTCACAAGGCTCCAATGACGCAGCCTTGCCTGGACAGCATCCTCTGCCCTTCACTTCCTGCCAGTCTTCACTTGAATTCCAGCTTTTGCCAGCCTGTACTGCACCACTTCTCTCGCGCTCGCTACCTTGCATTCTTCCTCCAAGAATTTGAAGGGCAGCTGTAGCTTGTTGTTACAACCATAAAATACGATGCTGCTCAAGGTCTTTGGTAGTCCAATTTAGCCATTTGTCCAATTCAGTGCAGGTTGATTGGATGGAAGCTGTATCTCTCAGAGAGCAGTCGAAAACTTTGCTCATGCTTTTGACTGGCTTCTCTGTGATGCTTGGTATGCCTGTGCCTACAATGTGAAAATGTTACTTTCGTCAGCACCATAGATATTGACTTGGCAGGTTTAAAGCATCTGGGCCCACTCCACCAACTTTTCAAGTCCCTTCAGAATCCACTGGCAGCCTGGGACTGATTCTATCGTGACTGTAAGGTCATCTATGAATGCCGTGATGGGTGGCTTTCGTTTCCCGAAATTTGTCAGCGCCCTCTGCACTCTGGCTTAGCAGACTTGGTGAGCATATTCCTGGCTAATGAAAACAGTGTCACGGAGATTGTGCACCCTGTGAATAAGCAGAACAAGAAGAAGCACTTTTGGCGTGGCAGTTTTGGACAAAGCAGTTGACAAAGCATTGAACATCTGATATAACATACAAAAATGGGCCACAACAGGTATGTTGTTTGACTAGCAGTGATTGACATTGTGAGATCTTTGCAGATACTGCAAGGTACAAAATGAATGAGCAGAGGTACCTGTTTAGCTAGCCTTGGCATGATTTGGCATGAAAACGCATGTTATTATTCTAAGATTCATAGAATATATCTAGTTGAAAAAAAATGTATTTACTTACTTCCACCTTGGCATGCTTTTCCACGGTCAAACTTCTTCCACTGTGTTTTTCACACGCAGATCCCGGTTGAAGAAAGATCGTCGAGACAGCTGACAGCATATGCATTCTCTGGTAATACACATTCAGTCTCAAACTTTCCTGCATCTGAGGCACAATATTAAAACAATTGTCCTCGAAATGTGCCTAACATAATACTAAAGAATCTGTACCAAAGATGCGTCTTTTGAAAACATTAACAGGCTTACTCGTCGGCTCGAGTGTTCAAGTAAAAACCTACCACACAACGAGCTGGCATAATATCAAAAAATGTATAACAACAACAGAAAATCAACAAAAAATGTTGAGCTAACTTGTGTACACGTGTAATAACCACCAAGCTATTGAAAAATGTTGGCTTGTAATGAGAGCATTGGTAAGTTTGTGCGTTTGTAATGGCGACCTGTATTTCACTCCGTTTAGTGACATAGATTGGTTTGACTTCAGTCCACCAAATGTCACTAATGTTGCTTTTCACTAAAGTACCAAAGCTTCGAATCTGTTCTGGCACAATTTGAAGGAAAGCCTCAATGCTTCATGAGGCTTCACCCGCCCATCTCTAAACCATATAAAACAAAACATAAAATGCCGTGGTATTTGAATCTAAACAACCGCTATCATTAGTAGTACAAATAATTTAACTAGCCGTGTACAGTTTTGCACTGTTTAAAAAGCATTTATTTTATTAAAAGTTTTTAAAAATCTTTCTGTGTAACGTTTTTCTGTGCACTAAATATCCTATTTTATGACGTGCACACCTGCAGTCTATAGTCAGGTGCAGCTTATATACGAACACATCTTTATTTTCCTCTAAATTTAGTGGGTGCGGTTTATACACAAATTACGGTAATATGATTGAAGATGTGGGACAGGCTTTTGAGACAGAAATGCAGCTGTTTGCAATTTTATCCACCCATCCCTTTTCTATTCCGCTTGTCCTCATTGGGTTCATGGGGAAGCTACAACCTATCCCAGCTGACTGCAGCCGAGAAGTGGAGGAAAACCCTGGCCAATCACAAGGCACATATAGACAAACATCTATTCACACTCATTCACACTTATGGACGATTTTGAATCTCCATTTAACTTAGCATGGATGTTTTTAGAATGTGTGAGGAAATGTACCGTAAATCACCGTGTACAAACTGCACTTTTTTCCACTGGAAAGAAGCGAAAAATCGGGGTGCGGTTTATACACGGTGACAGGTCTGTGACCAGACGCAGAAATTGACGAGAAGCCCATTTTAGAATAGCTGTCTGTGGGTCAGACAGTTGCTTTGACTTAAGCGCCCTCTGCTGTACAGTTGCTGAAAATGCTTGTGTTTGCAATTTCTTTCTAACTTATCTGACAGCTGACTTTATTTTCACACAGTGAAACGATCTCTATATACACTGAAGGTAACCTAACCTTCCATTAAAACATTGCAAATTTAAAATACAATACAACGTTGGAGTTTATTCAAATTCACACTGAAGCAATGCAATAAAATAAAAATAGAGAAAAAGAGAATCAGTGAAAGATAAGATATCAAAACATCTCTGAAAATTGCAAATTTCTTTATTTTGATTTTGTATTATTATTATTATTATTATTATTATTATTATTATTATTATTATTATTATTATTATTATTAATCTGTGCTTAGCCATAATATTAAAGATCTAGATGCCGAAGTTCAGATTTGTTCTTTCTTCTTCTTTTTGAAATTGCTTAGTACCTTTACGCATGTTGATTTGAGATGAAAGAGCTGGCAAGCATTTAGGAACTAAAATTGTTTTTTTCCTCGCCATGAGCCTGAAAGTGGGGGTGCGGTTAATACACGGGTGTGGTTTATACACGGTGCTTTACGGTATTTGTAAAATTACGACTTCATTATCATAGACTCACATCGTCCTTAAAAAAATTATATATATATATATATATATATATATTGTGTGTGTGTGTGTGTGTGTGTGTACTTTTTCATGTAGTAATATTTCTTAGGTTTCAACTTTACAGTACAATTATCCCTCGTTTATCGTGGTTAAGTAACCGTGATAAGTGAATTTCCACGAAGCCAAATTGCTTATTTAGAATTCAAATATTTTCGTAGAGCGCATTAGAAAACCTGTTTACGACCTTGTTGATACGGTTTTTAACACTATTAGAGCCTTCTAGTCATGAACTAACATCCCTATAGTCACCTCACACTCATATTACACAATATAGTAGACATAATAACCGTAAATAAGCCATTTAAGACATAAATAAAACTTCTGCTTGTGTGTGTTGCTATCAATATGTTCCCTAGCGTAGCTGTTTGGCGGGCAAACAGGAAGTGATGTTCAGGGGTTATGGCCACAACAGTAGTCGGTGTTTTTATTAGGGAGTTTTGTGCCTGTTGTGAGATAATTCAAATCTGCAATAAAAGGCTATTGTCTGGAGATCAAGTCTGGTGTGTGTGTCTGTGTGTGTGTCTCACTAAACATTACACTAACATTACTGACACCTAGTGACGAGTATGGAATACTACATATCATTTACAGAGCCTTTAAATGCCTTATACAGTATTTACTTGTACTGTATTTCAGTTCATTTAGCCATTTTTATGCAAAATGCATTAACATTTGCAAATGACATTTGCTTCAATATGCATATTTTGGACAAATAATAGGCCTTATTCAACCACAAAACAGCATGATTTATTAATTGATGTTTTTGAAAAACCATGATAGAGTGAAGCCGCGAAATTCGAACCGTGAAGTGGCAAGGGACGACTGTATTTACATAAAATGATGACTCTGTTTTCTGGTTATGTGCGATACCACTGATCTAGTTTCTTATCCGATACTGAGTTTGCAATTTTATCCATCCATCCATTTTGTATACTTGTCCTCATTAGGTTCACGGTTAAGCTTGAAGCCTATCGCAGTCCCCCGATCCGATCGCGAGTAAAATTCAGGCTGGTATCGATGATACCGATATTTTGTTCAAATTCAGCTAATGTGTCTGGTAAATTTTAAAAAGTAGTGTATTTCAAATCATCCCACTACTGGAATAAGAATCATGTATTTATTTATTTTAAACCCTGAAGTATACTGAGGTAGCAGCTGATGTACAATATAGCCAAGCTAAAATACAACAACAGAAAAAACAGAGGACAAAATGTTATCAAGTATGTGAAAATGGTCTTTTAAACAACAACAAAAAATACGTAAAATGATAATAAAAAGCCATTAAAATGAATTATTAATTATTAAGAACTACTATAACAATGACAACTATTTACAATTCACACATGACTCCATTTCCGATCGACTTTTGCTTCAACAAACAGACAAACATTACCTCAAAAGACTGAAGTATCAAAGGTATCCATATTTTGATTTGAGAATTGATTTTAGAGCTGTTGTGTCCAAGTGTTGGTATCGGATGTATCGATATTTCAGTGTTGATTTGCATATCACTACTGTTCTCATAATATTACGATTTTTTTCTTGCAATATAAAAAATTTTTGTTCTTAATTTTACAACTTTTAAATTTAAGGAAATGCAGCTGTTTCCTTGACATATTACAACATTATTCTTGTGAAAAAATTAAGATTTGACATAACATTACGCAAATGACAACTTTCATCTCATAATATTTGAACTTTTCTTGTATAATAATGACTTAATTTACGACTTGACAGTATTTTCATAATAATCTGTTCTCATGAGAGTAAGACTGTTTTTCTTCGAAGTATGACTTTATTCAGATAATTCTAGGATGTTTTTCTTGTTGTAGTGTTTAATTTTTCACTTCAGTGTTGCCCGAATACTCCAACTTTTAGAAGTAACTGTTGTAGGCTGTGTTCAGCACCAATCACATCCAGACTTGTCTGCACAGGGAGTGACGACAAAAGTTGGTTAATGTGAAAGTGCAGTGTAGGCCTGCGGGGTGTAGGGGGGAAGTGATGGATCATTACAAATGCAGGGTGGATCTGGTTGACTGTTGACAACTATTAAACATAATCTTTGCAAGAGGTGGCTGGACGTAAACATGATATTACAGTGGGAATAGTGAAGCGAGACTTGAAGGAGTCCACTGCAGCGCACTCAGCTTGATGATAATGATAGCCTCTTAAGTACTTACTGAAAGTCATTTCACTTTTTATTTCCTGCCTCAATCGCTGCTCACTCTCCGGCGGCTCTGCACAACAGCAAGCAGATCCTGATGTCATAACACTTTTTTTTCCTGAACGTTATTAATAGTTGCATGGAAAGCAGAGTGAGGAGCAACATCTGGCAAAAACGTGTTTTTTAAAAGGGACTCAAACAAACCTTGTTTTGTTGGACACTGGGTAATGGCTCAGAGAGTCTTAGCTCAAGGAAAGTATGGGCAAATAGAAATGAAGCTTTTGCTGCAAACAAACTGCAGCTTTAACAGACTGCTGTAACACTTAAAAAGAAAGTATTTTAGTTATTGCTCTACATCGGTGGTGTCCAAAGTGTGGCCCAGGGACCATTCCAGCCTGCACCATATATATGTATATATATATATATATATATATATATATACACTGCATATATATATATACACGCTAAATCCCAACTAACGAACACAATTGGTTCCAGACGACCGTTCTTATGTTGAATTGTTCTTAAGTCGGGGAAAAGGTAATATTACCAATGATATAGGTACTACATGTACGTGTATACATATACAGTATATGTGTATGTATGTAAATATGAGTTTGGATGCAGTAGTAATATTAAACGAGGGTAATTAATGAAAGAAACAATAATAAAAGTGATATAATAATACGTAATGATAAATGTTATTTACCTTTGAAGAGGAGTGGTCGAGCATACGTCGTTGTGGAGGAGTTGGAGGAGGAGATAGTGAAAAAAGGACAAGTCGTCGTCATGGTTAGACTCTTCTAAAAGAGATAGTGTTTTATGGGTGGTGTAGAATTAAGCAGGCCTATTAACTCTTCATAACTTTAATCACATGCTCTGTCCGAGTTGTATAATTTAGCTTTCATTTAGCTTTATACTGTATCTCCCCAGTGTCTAACTCTTCTTGTGTTGGTCTCATTAGCTCTAAGGTTGCATTAGCAGTGTCACAGTGCCCTCTACTGGTCAAGCATGTACAGTAGCAGTATTTGTATTTGTACTTTATTTATCCCACAGCGGGGAAATTCACTTGTTACAGCAGCAAGCAAGATACGCAAGTAAAGAATATAGTGTAAAGAATAAATAGTGAACAGTATAAATACTGATTGAGCGACTGACTACAAGGCAAAATAAAATAAAATATAGACCAGTCGGCTTGTGTTCGTATCTGCGAGTGTTCGCTCGTCGGGTGTTCGTAAGTTGGGGACCTAGTGTATATAATGAAAAGGGAAAAAAGTCAAAATTACACTGCCACCAACAACACAAAGCTCACACTGTTTTGTTTTTAAATATATATAAGAGCTTTTTTTTGCCTTTTTGTTGAACCCCACATCCTTTGATTTTGCAGTATGCAGCCCTCGGTAGAAGTTTGGAGACCTCTGCTCTACATAATCCTTAAACTACAGTACGTCATGCTAAAGCTCTGACAGATTTCACTGTTGCCCATGGATACAGAACACGATCTGCTTGCTCCTACTTCTTTTCAGACATGTTGAATTATGTAAACATGTGATGTACTTCAGTGTGACTTAGTTTAATCATGCTCAAAATAAACCAAACCATTACCAGTAAATAATCAGGGCGGCGTCACTTGCGGTACAAAAAAAGCACCATTAGCATTCACAACAACAATGAGGCCTTTCTGATTTTCCACTGACCTCACTGGTTGCTTTACCAAACAGCTTCTTGTTGTTGTTATGCCGTCAAAGTGGAAAGGTGCTGTTAAACAGGACCAAGGTCACTGTAAACTGTGCAAAAAAACCCCTCTCTCCTGAGAGTCTCAACCCCATAAAAACCTTTGACATTCTTCTTCTTCTGTCAAGACAAAAACACTTCTGAGGTAGATTTTTTAAAAAACTACAGTTCTGTGACTACATAATACTCGCTACCTGGTCCATGTTAAACACAAGAAGTGAACAAACTCTCAGTAATCGCTAAAATAAGCTTGACTTCTTCGCATTCCTTTTCAGACAAGTTGAATTGTATAAACACGTGATGTTCTTCAATGTAACCTGTACATAGCTATTGAGAACATGTTTTGGTGAATAGGCTAATCTGGCATGATGTTGCTGTTAAAATGGGAGTGTAATGTTAGCACTGTAGCTCACATAGCTATGCTAGTGTTGGGAAGGTTTGTGTCCTCCTGTTATGTTGTTGTATGTGATATATGGCAACTATTACTTTGGACAAGTGCAGAGTTACAGGGTATACTGTATGTAAAAAGTGGATAAAGCACACAATAGTGCTTCTTTGTGGCGTGGACACACACGCTCATTAGCATTAAAGCTACACACACACAAAACGGCATGTGCTCAAAGGTCAAATGGTATATTTGTACTATTTCACCAGTATTTATTATTATTGGTACATGCATTCAACTGTTTTTCAAAGCTATCCCAAACTGTTTAAAATGAATATCATGTATAGGATTGGATCCAGTCATCCTCTTGATGGCAGCTATGCTCTGCTACCAGTGTAAAAAATCAATCATTGTAACAGCATCCTTGGATGAGAGTGCTGTTTACTTTCCTATATACGTCAATCCCCTTCAATCCACTCAAAAAATAATAACCACGAAAGGAAGCTTGCTGTCCATTCCCAAAAGTGCATTGGCGATACAATATGCCTCTTCTTTCCTACCAAGTAAGCTCTCAATGTGCTCTATTGTGAAAAAGATATATGACTTCAACGGTAAATCATCCAAATGGCATATTTGTATCAAACTACAATAGCACAAGGAGAAAGTGAGTGTATTAAATCCCTTAATTCACAATTTTAGCAAGACATTTTGCTGAAGGTAGGCATTTATTTGGGGTAAGGTGTTTACTGGGGAGAAGGCATTTATTAATACCTGCTTGCAGTATTGTTTATTTCAGGCCCTTAGCCCATAGAACACAAAATATAAACATACATTATATAGTTAAATCCATCATATGGGCAACATCCGTAAAATTTTTACCTGTGCATTGCATTAAAAACCTCTTTCGTGGGCACTAGGCCTGGGATAATAATACATTAATTAATTAATCACACACTAAATGGAAATGAACTGGATCATTTTGCCGGCCTCAATATATTGCCATGGTCATGCGTGTCTGTTTTCCTCGTCTTTCGTCTACAAACAGGCAGGAAGAGGATTCATTCTGTGCATTGGTTCCAGCACTTTGGCACGTTTGTTCCATAGAACAACAGCATAAATGGAGTGAGCCCTTTTGTCAGTCATAGTCTATTTGTGGTTGAAAGCGGGGCCGCTAGCATACACTCAGAGTGCAAAAGAGTTTAATGTAGTAGAAATGATCTTAGTAGATTGCAATATACTTTATGTACTCGTTCTCGTAGTAATTCCACGGTCAGTCCAAAAAACGATATATTAATTATGCCTTTAATAAAGTGTTATGTCATTTTTAAGCCACTATTTGAGCAAATATGGTGGAATACGAACACAAGACCACATGTATTGTGATAATTAGACCCATACATCCATTATTCATGTTAAATTAGTATAATTAGACATAAATCCAGTAACAATGTGTCATTTAGACATACAAATGAGTGATGATACTTCGTTGTGGATAATTTTTGTATGTATTTATATTTATGGTTCACTGACAAGGGAAAACATGATAAAATGTTATGCAAACTTAGCTAGATGGCAAATGTAATGGCAAATATAGCCATCCCTCCATCCATCTTCTATGCCACTTATCCTCACGAGGGTATGCTGGAGCTTATCCCAGCTGGCTTTGGGCGAGAGGCAGGGTATACACTGGACCGGTTGCCAGCCAATCGCAGGGAAAATGTAGCAAAGTATGCATATCAAGATCATTTGTTGGAATAAATATAATTTATTAATGTTCAATTTAGGAGTTTCATAAACTGTGAATAGTGGGAATGACACCAGCCCAATAATAGTTGCCAATAATTAAATTTATGTGTCATTTATACTCGCATTGTCCTGATTTTTTCCTATATGTGTCATCCACTCCATAATGAGACGTTGAGTCGTTACATCGCAGTTCAAACATCACTCCCTCACTCTATCAGGGTTTTTAAAAAATGATTGAATTAATAAGTGAATAATTAATAATCACTGCTCCTTGTCACAGATTCTGTTCATAATTTTCATGGACAGAATTTCTAGGCGCAGCCAAGGGTTCGAGGGAGTCCAGTTTGGGGGCCTTAGGATTTTGTCTCTGCTATTCGCAAACAATGTGATCCTGATGGCCTCATCGAGCTGTGACCTTCAGCGTTTACCGGGGTGGTTTGCAGCTGAGTGTGAAGCTTCTGGGATGACCTCTAAATCCGAGGCCATGGTTTTCAGTCAGAAAAGGATGGATTGCACCCTGCGGGTTGGGAGCGATGTCTTTCTCCAGGCGGAGGAGTTGAAGTATCTCAGGGTCTTGTTCACGAGTCAGGGAAGGTTGTAGCGTGAGGTCGACAGGCGGATCGGTGCAGTGTCTGAAGTAATGCGGTCTCTGTATCAGACCGTTGTGGTGAAGCGAAAGCTGAGCCGGAAGGCAAAGCTCTCAATTTACCGGTCGATCTATGTTTCCACCCTCACCTATGGTCATGAGCTGTGGGTCATGGCTGAAAGAACGAGATTGAGGATACCATTGGCAGAAATTTGTTTCCTCCGTAGGGTGGCTGGATTCACCCTAAGAGATAGGGTGAGCTCAGCTATGCGGGAGGGGCTCAGAGTAGAGCCACCGCTCTTTCACATCGAGAGTAGTCAGTTGAGGTGGCTAGGGCATCTAGTCCGGATGCCTCCCTGGGGAGGTGTTCCAGGGATGCCTAGCCGGAGAAGACCCAGGGACAGACCTAGGACACGTTGGAGGGATTATGTCTGGCCTGGGAACGCCTTAGTGTCCTCCCGGTGGAACTGGAAGAGGTAGCTAGAGACCGGGACCCTATTGAGACTGCTGCCCTCACAACCTGGACCCATATAAGCGGAAGAAAATGGATGGATGGATGGATGGACAATAAGTGGTTGCTGTTTCGTGGTTGAATACAACCTATTATTATAAAAAAAAATGTAAAAGCATATTTAAGCAAATTGTACTTATTTTTGACCTAAATTAAGCATTCTCAGGCATAAAAATGGCTGAATGAACTAATTAAATGAACTAAAATACAAATACCAGGCAGAAGAAGCATTCTAAAGCCGCCATTACGATACATTGATGCATTGTAATGTCGAGAAAAAAACAGCAAGGAACTGCTAACGTGCGAGTCTATGTTATCTTATTAATGTGTAATATGTCTTATTTTCTCTGATTATATCTACTCTATTTGATAATACAAATGTAAAGGTGTCTATATGGGTGTTGTTTCATGTCTTGAGGGCTATAATAATGTTAAAAAGCATTTAATCCTAATCGAGGAAATTCACTTATCACGGTCAGGTCTGTAACCAATTAACTGTGATAAAGGAGGGATTACTGTAATACAAACATACAACCATCAACTGCATTTCTATTCAAATATATGGCTGTGGATGCTGTTATGTATTGATATGAATATTTCATATTAGAAAAAACGCAGGTAACGGCCGAGGCTGCTTGCACTCAGCTGTAGGACATCCGTTGGAATTGGCTCAGATAGTTCAGCACCATCAGCTGCCTGTCTTTGTGTTTTGTGTGAATATCGACTTGGACTGTCTGTGTGCGAGAAAAAAAAACAGTAATTTGTTTTTGCGTCAAGTTTTATGCTCGTGTTTTGTGTGTGCAATCTATTGTTAGTTGTCTTTATTTACAGCCTCAGTTGTTTTGTGTTGTCTTTTGTGGGAAAGGTAACCAAACAATTGGATTTGAACGCAAGCGCCATGTTGGCCACAGCGGATCACACACAGTTGAACGTAGCAAATATTTGCACATAATCACATGATGAGTTGACGACACAATTGATTGGCAAGCGTGCAACCTTGACCGTAGCGTGTTTTTATAGGTTAAACAAATGGGGAGGCAAGCACGCACAAAGACACATGGTAATAGTAATGGTTTATTTATTTTGCTTAAATTGCAATGAAGTACATAACATGTATACACATGCACAATTCAAAATGTTTGAAATCCTACCCTTTCTCCATGTCTCAGCAATCACTGATAGCTTGTTCACGTCCTGTATTTAATGTTACCATCCTCTAATAGAGAGACCCTCAAATTCTAATGTTATTTTACTTGACTGCATGACAGATATAAATGAGCATCTTAAATTAAAGAAAGAACAACTGAAGTTAAAGTGAGTACGGTGTGGAAGAGTGAACTCTGTGGCATATAAAATGTGCGTCACTGAGCTGTGAAGTCAGGGGTCGTTAACCTGTCATCCGCTTACTCTTCAACCTTGAAACAAACCTGCACCCATGTTTCTTTATGTCCACTTTGTAACAGTGTTGCTTCACACTTCCTCTGCAACCTCCATGACAGCATACATCCTTCATCATCAAGCAGGGGAAAAGAGGCAACATCATGTCCCAGTTAAAAATCACTTCATGTTTACCTCCAATGACATTTTTAAACATGACCTCACACGAACTAAGTAGGAAAATGTACACAAATTAAGGGCTAAATGGGGGTCATAAGTGGAGTATTTTCCAGTATTTGAGTTTCACGGACATGATGTACTCCAATACAAAATCAACTCACATTTTGACAAAACATGTTTTTGTTTTGCCTACATTTTACCATAGTTAGGGCTAGGACAGTTGTGTTTTGTTTTTTTTATTATTCCAACACTGTGTTATTAGAATGTATTATTATTACTTGCCAAAAAAAACAAACAAACAAAAAAACACATTTGTTAAATAAAGAGGTGGCAATAAAGGTGTGAAAATTTGATTAGTTTAAGAGTAAGTTATTAATTTCAAGATTGATTTAACTTTACTTTTGGCCTTTCTTTTGCTATGAATTTCATTGGGGTTAAAGAGATAGTTGGGATTTTTTTACATGAAGTTCTATGATATCCCCATCAGCGTCGTGCATCAACAGAGACTTACTCCCCACTTGATCTGGTTGGATTTTGGTGATGAGGAACGTAGTTCCGGTTAATAGCTGGGGACACTTAACTAAAGAGCTTGCCTTCTCAAAACAATATGCGTTCAAAAGAGTAATACATCTGCATCACAAAAATGCCTCCTTGAAAAAAACAGACGTCACAAATCGCTCGGTGTTGCTCTCTCTCCGTTCGTATCAATGCACACTATTGCCTGTCCATTGTTGAGTATATGATGAAGATGGCTGCGACGCTCGCATCTTCATCCGCTGTGGAACACATACATAAACAAGAAGTCACATACACAACAATGGACAGGCGATGTTGGGCATTGATACAAATGGAGAGAAAGTAAGGCAGAGTGATTTGTGAGGTCAGATTTTTTCCAAGAGGTATTTTCATGATGCAAATGTATTACTCTTTTAAACGCATATTGTTTTGAGAAGCCAAACTCTTTACTTAAGTAGCCCCAGCAACTAACCAGAACTACGTTCCTCATCATCAAAATCTGACCAGGACTGGGCTCACGGGACCAAGTGTGGGGGTATGTCACTGTTGATAAAGTCCACTGCGGATGGGGATGTCATACAACTTCCCTTTAAAATATAAAGTATTAGTCGATTTTAACTACCTAATTACCGGTAATTAATTTATTTTTTGTCTGCTGTTACATCCAACACTTACAGGATATACATATTTATTTATTATTATTATTTATATTATTGTTATAATTATTTTTATTATTACAGGGATCCCTCACCACTTTGTGCTTCGACTATTGCCGCTTCACTCTATCACAGTTTTTTTTAATACGGCCTATTATTAGTCAAAAATATGTATTTTTTTGCTTAAATGCAACATTTTCAAGCATAAAAATGGTTGAATTAACTAAAATACAAATATAAACTGTTAAGAAGACGCATTTGAAGAGGTTTTGATGATATGTGGCATTCAACACTAGTTACTAGGTGTCAGTAATATTACTGTGATGTTCAGTGGGACACATAAAGTACCAGACTCGGTTGCCAGAACGCAGGCTTTTATTGCAAGTTTGAATGATCTCCCAACAGCTACAGTAATTCTTATCACAAGTGATAATCTACAACTCTGCATTTGTATTTTTCTATTTTTCAACATTTTGAATAATTTCAAAATATATATTTAAATCCATCCATATACAACATACAAAAGTGTAGATTCTGTGGAGAACAGGCTCCATTAGTAGTGGACAGGTTGTGTCATATAGGTTGAAAGGTGATCTCTTCACTTCTGGTCTTGGACCATCTGCCATTGCGCCAATATGACAGTTGGCTTATATTTACAGCTCTGTCCTACTGTCTACTTTGGACGTTTAACATCCTATCATTACTCAAGATACACGAAAGTTTGCCAAACTGGAACCTTCCAGGTCCTACAGCTCATTGCTGTATTACCCAACCAAAGAAATAGTCATAAATAATGTCTGCTGCTCCATTTGACACAGCAGTACGTACCCTTGAGAGTGAGTATGTAGGCGAAAGGCAAGCACACTTAATCCATCCAATAGGATGAGACGTGCCGTGGAACTAAAACCCAACTAAGCTGTCTAAGAAGTGCATTAAGACACAGGAGGTTGTTTGTTTGCTTTTTTTGTCTTGTTTGTCTTATGTTTTGAAGTTACACGATCAACAAACAGTTCTGAGCGCCTTTTATTTGAAAAAGTGAGTAACCAACTTTCTGTATATGACAAAATTTCCTGCTGACTGAAAACCACACGAGGGACTCAAAATTTTCACTTGAGGTGCTATCAAAGCTCGCCTATTTTTCGCAATGTTCAATCACTGTTACGTTGTAAAAAACATGACAAAGATAACTATGCAAGTTCATGATACTGGCAAATACTGAAATATATGTCATTGGTAACAATCATGAAGATTTGGTCACCACATGATTTTTAGCTATCAATACATAATCAACTTAATAATGTTTTATTCACGTCCAGTAATTGGCACCATCACTTGTAAACTTACCTGTAAAGGGGTCCTCACCTGCTGACTTCATTTTTAATAAAATACTACATAAATCTCAAATTGTATACAGGTCAAATCTGTATTAAAGGTTAAAGAACTATCTTCTTGGCCAAAACGCTTGTATTCTACTCTGTTGCGATTAGTGAGAGGTTGAAGGTTGACCCCTGGTTAGTAAAGAGGAGGTGGATATTGGATATAATTAGATGAATATTGGAGAATCCGACTTTGAACTGTGCTTTGTTCACAAAAAAAAGTTGCCCATGAAGTGGGGAGAGTACAAGTAGATGAGCAGTGACGGTGAGGTAGGTCTTTAGCTCCCAGAAAACATAAAATCTATCCATTGCTGCCATTTTCTTTGCATTTCTGTTTATTTAGACCACACATACAAAATAAAGATGTTGACATGTTCGGAGTGCCCATCACTGTCGTCTCGTGGCAATGAGGAAGTGTCGGACTAGAGACGTGTTTGTGAGTTGGAGATACATACTCTATTATGGTGTTGAAATTGCACTGCTTTTCATGCTTTTCATGTTTTCAGGTCAGAATAATGTTAGAAACGAGGGTCAGACTCTGTATGAGGATGCGATTGTGACTCAGTCTGCCGTCATAACAGAGAGGTGTGGCTTGACATGATTAGTAATTAACATATTAGGTAATTATTGCATGCTAATTATGCTTAAAAAATGCGTAATTTATGAAAATTAGGAAATGGGGCCCGTTTAAAACCAAGTACTACAGTTCACTTCACTAAAGTGTTGTCTCTACACCCCTGAGAACTGCGTCAAAAAGACACAAAACACTTTACTAAGAATATGTCTAACTGAAGTCGGCATGGTCTTACAGCTGTGCAACAATTGCAAAAGAAGTATTTGTTACATCTGCAGCATGTCTTATTCCACCCTTACACAAACATTCATATAAAGAGTATAGTAATCCTCTCAAATACATGCATTACTTTAAATACTGCAACTGCAGTAATGGTATAATCATGTGCATGTTTTTTTAAATAGCATTTCTGCATTATCCATAGTGCATGTACTTTGTACAATGCTGCTTTATATCTGCTTATCTATGCTGTAACTATCTATTCTTGTTGTCCAGCTATAACTAATACATGCTGGTGTACTTTTTGACACTTGTATTTCTTCTGGACTGTGACTGACCTGTTCATACAGTATTTTAGATTCTGCTGCCAGATCAGGGGTCAAAACAACACTGGTATAACAAGGTTAGCTTGTGTGTAGAAAAGGCTGAATAATTTGCACGCTTGCGGTCGAGAGCATGACTTAATGTACTGACGCATGTTGTACCTGCATAATCATTGCATTGTAAAAAACTAATAAAATGCAAAAAAATACAGTATAAGTTTGAAGATCACGTCTGTATTTTAAATATATGACAGTTATTAGGGATATTAGAATATCCATGTACCAGTGAACCTTTTGGGAGTTTTTAGAAAAATACATTTTAATTAAATAATAAGTAATAAATTAAATAACATAAAAAATGTAACTATTAAAATGAAATAACTTTAACATAAAATACAAAAAATATGTAATTCGCCTACTTTGCCACTAGCTAGAGCAACTACACTTTTAATTGTGCTTTCATCCCCTTGAGTAATTTAAGAAAACATTACAGTGGATCTTTGGGATTGTGGCTGTTTAGAACCAAGCATTATCTGAAGTTTGAAAATATTAAAGGGACTGTATTGCAACTGGTTCAAGATTAAATTTTTTCCAACACCATCAATGGCTAGCATATGTTACCAGTAGTGGTTTTAAAAGAACAAATTGCACAATTAAAAACATATATTTTTCACTATTACGAGTTAAACTGAGAAAAAATTAAAACAGCATAAAATAACTGCTGTTCATTGTTGTCACTCATGGCCGTCCAGTACACCGGGGGTGTCAAAAGTGCAGCTCGAGGGCCATTTGCAGCCCATGGCACAGTCTAAAAATATAATTTAACACATTTTTTTTTTTTTTTAAACAGCAAAAATGGAAAACTCAGCAGTAATTTTACAAGCGGAAAGTAAAAATATTAAGGGAAAAACGTTGCACTGTAACAAAAAAGTCATAATATTCCGAGAATAACGTTGTAATATTATGAGGAAAAATAACATAATTTTAGTAGCATAAAGTTGAAATATTAAAGAAAAAAGACATGTTTTTGAAGTCGTGCTATGAAAAACAAACTAAACAACAAATAAAGTTGTGATTTGTTGGAAAATTAGGTTGCCAAAAAGGTTGTAATATTATGAGAATAAAGTCATAATTACAAGAAGAAAGTAGTTTAAATAGTTGGACATTTCTAAAAAAAAAACAACAACAACAAAAAAACATCATAAATGGAAAAAAAGGCTTTAATTTGACAAGAATAAAGCCAAAATATTAAGAGAAAAAAGTATTCTAACAACAGAAGAAGTCGCGATGTGAGAATGAGAAGTTTATGAGAATAAATTGTAATATTATGAGGAAAAATAATGCCACTTTAATAGCTTAGAGTTGAAATATTAAAGAAAAAGTAAGTTGGTATTTTTATGCCGTAATATAAAAAATAAAAAAATAAAGTTGTAGTTTCTTAAGTAGTTGAAGTTTTAGGAAAATTAGGTTGGGGAAAAGTTCTATTATCATGGGAATAAAGGCAAAACGTTTTGGGAATAAAGTCAAAATATTACCTAAAGACAATTTCCAAAGATTATTTAAGAAGAAAGTTGAAATATTTGGAAAATTTAAAAAAAACAACAGCAAAAATGAAAAAAAAGACTAAGTTCATACTAATAGTACGCTTTTTCACCTATATCACAAAGCTGAGATGCAGTTTTATCTTGAGACAGTTATACCTTCTTAGCATATCTGCATGTGTTGCTTTTCAAAATATCAAAGTGGACCTTGCATCCTTTCATTTCTCAGTATGTGGCCCTTGGTGGAAAAAGTTTACTGTAAAGCAGTCACAGAGAGGAGACTGACAATCTCTGTTCAATGATAGCTAAAATGAGTAGCTAAACTTTGCCTACCTGACAACCAACATAACTCATGCAAGTGTGTTAACACGGGGTGTACTTTACATACTCAAACCAGGAAGGATATAATGCACATTCAAATGTCACCGCCCTCTATGCAACTGGGGAAACCATTGCATACAGTCCCTTTAATCTTGTGTTCAAGTTTGTATGGATTAATCATTGTCGGAGTCACTTAATTTATCACCACGCTGTTCTAGTACGTTTTATCTTATGTAGAGCAAAACTATAACAATACGTCTTGTACATAATATTTTATCAGGTGTTTATAGTACTATAAGCATTAAAGCAGCCATCTGTGTTGAGAATGAGGAATGTACAGTATTTGCTGGCCAGCGATGGCCTCCATAAAGATGCCAAACAGAGTTAAAGAATGCAAATAAAACTGTGTAATCTAAAAATCTGCTGGTCCAAACAAAGACCACACTTCTTCTGGCTTTTTATGACATCTGGTAAATCTAATACTGTGCATCTAATAGTAAAAATAGCACAATATAAAAACAACCCATGTATTCAACCCAGCAGACAGTGCAGTATTTTTGTTTGGAATATTTGAGTTATGTTACATAATATGTCACACATGCAACCCAATCAAGTCCTTACATTATGCATATGATCTTTACAGCATAGCCTTTGGTCCCATGACAACAATACCAGTGTGAACACTAAATGAACTGCACATAACTGCACCCCGAGTATCTTTTTTTATATTTTTGGTCCAGACCAGAGTACCGAGCTACAAGTGTGAACGAAGCCTGAGATGCCCACATTTTTCCTATTTAACTTCTGTCCGCTTACAAGCACCACTCGAGGGGGGGATAAATCACTTAGATTCATTAGGACCATGTGAGTCTTATATAACATGACAATTTCTGTGTTTGAACGTAGCATGTGGAAACAATTTGTGTGGTTGGGCGAGAACAGGAAACTCAGTTTGCATCTTGACACTATATTACTGAGTCATCACGTACTAAAGAAACATTACGATGAATGTGGTTGTGCAAATCTATTGTGTAGCGTTGGTACCTTTTTACTATTTAGCCACATGAGAGGGGCAACATCCAACATACTGTAAACTAAAGTATTGTAATGAATATATTCCTGAAATATCACATCTTTTGCACTGAATCGATCATAATGTACAACAAATTTCTTCAACAAGCAGAAGAAATACGACATCAGGGAAAAATTCAAATTAAAACATCGGTATGCTGGCACAACACTACACGTTTAGCATATCAATATATGGAGTAAAATTATGTTGCGTAAAGAACACAATCAATGAGCTATTATACAGTGATTTCTTATTTTTTTGTATGTTTGTCACACTAAAATGTTTTAGATCATCAAACAAATTTAAAAATTAGTCAATAACAACACAACTGAACACAAAATCCAATTTTTAAATGAAACTTTTCATTATTAAGGGAGAACAACCTGCATGGCCCTGTGTGAAAAAGTGACCCTTAAATCTAATAACTGGTTGGGCCACTCTTAACAGCAACAACTGCAATCAAGCGATAACTTGCAATGAGTCTCTTACAGCGCTGTGGAGGAATTTTGGCCCACTCATCTTTACAGAATTGTTATTCAGCCACATTGACCTTTTTAAGGTCATGCCACAGAATCTTAATAGGATTCAGGTCAGGACTTGGGCTAGGTCACTCCAAACTCTTCATTTTGTTTTTCTTCAGCCATTCACAGGTGGACTTGCTGGTGTTTTTTGGATCATTGTCCTGTTGGAGAACCCAAGTTGATTTCAGCTTGCAGTCCCGAACAGATGGCCGAACATTCTCCTTCAGGATTTTTTGGTAGACGGCAGAATTCATGGTTTCATTTCCATTTTCCAGTTTTCCAGGACGTGAAGCAGCAAAACAGCCCCAGACCATCACGCTACCACCACCATGTTTTATTGTTGGTATGATGTTCTTTTTCTGAAATGTGGTGTTACTTTTACGCCAGATGTAATGGGACACACACCTTACAAAAACGTACACTTTTGTCTCGTCAGACCACAGAGTATTTTCCTGAAGATCTTGGGGATCATCAAGATGTTTTCTGGCAAAATTGAGAAGAGCCTTAATGTTCTTTTTGTTCAGCAGTGATTTTCATCTTGGAACTCTGCCATGCAGGCCGTTTTTGCCCAGTGTCTTTTGAACACTGACCTTAACTGAGGCAAGTGAGGCCTGCAGTTCTTTGGATGTTGTTGTGGGGTCTTTTGTGATCTCTTGGATGAGTTGTCGCTGCGCTCTCGGGGTAATTTTGGTTGGCCGGCCACTCCTGGGAAGGTTCACCACTGCTCCATGTTTTCCTAAAACGCATATTGTCTGTCTCTGGTTGGCATTTTGTTACCATGAATGCTATGGATTAGCTCTGGTCATATGTTTGGGTTTTTCTTTGTAGCTTTTTTGTGACACTTTTTTCAAAATACGGGGGGAGGGGGGTCAAAAAAGATTACTATACACCAGTCAGTTATTGCTTACTTATTTTCACACTTGTACGACATGTTAGAATGGTAAAAACATGCTTGTGACCTAAATCACTTAAGCATTCATTCGTAAAGTCAAGCGACTGTTTTTACATTTTGCTATTAACAGTTATTCTTATTTTTACATCATATATTAGCTAAGAATGCTGCTTAAAACATTGTCTGTACAGTTAGTACAAGTTTAGTGTGAAACAGTTTGATCCTGGTACAGATTATTTTTCGTGTGTGGAAAAACAATGTTTCCAAATCAAGATGAGCAAAGATAATGGATTGAGTTTTATTTGGTAGAAAAACAACCAGAAATTGAAGCTAAAATTAAGAGGAAAATATTGTATATTCATATTTTTATATTTATATTATATTGGGGTTTTTTGTGTTTGCATCAGATTTTTTGGTTCGTCTACCCATTTTATAAGACTAAGCAAAAAATTAAGCAAAAAGTGTATTTTCAATGATAAAAGTAAAATGACGATGTCAAGAGTTCAAACCCCTGGAACAAATTGATTCTATTATCCTATGGGTGAAATAATTCAAATTCTGGCCAAATTGAAATGCAAGGTGCAATGGGTACACAATACAGTAGTAGCGGTCATGCATATGCTAGTTTTCAGGATTACAAATAAAACTGAGCTTCTAAGTGTGATGTCTTGAGCATGCATGTACACATAATAACTGTGATTGTTGTTGCACACACCTTTTAAATCGCTCCTTATCTTTACAAGCAGCCTGAAAGAGGATCTTTAATCAAAGCACACTGAAGAAAAGAGTCTGCCAGCAAATCAAACTTAGGTGACGTTAGCTTGGATGGAGAGTAAAACAATGTATAGTGATAGTCATTAAGGACACATGTAAACAAACTCACCCACCTGATGAATCCTTAACTCACAACATAACTTTTTCACCACCTTATCGTGGTGGAGGGATTTGAGTACCGGAGTGATCAGGAGGAGCTATGTTGTCAGGGGCCATATGCCCCTGGGCCAGACAAAGAGTGATTCAGATGACACGATGCAGAACACCTTAAAGAGAGATCGTATTTTGCCCAGACTTCGGACATGGGGGCCGCACCTTGAAGCCAGGCCCGAGGGAGGGCCTTGCAAGGGAGCGCCTGGTGGTCGGACCTTCACCTGTGTGGCCAAAGCCACATGGGATCTCCCCCATGTAGACTCACCAGCTGCGTGTGCAAACATAAGGGCCAGTGCATTGCATACTGGGTGGTGGTCGAGGGCAGGCACCTGGGCAACTTGTCTTCGGCAACCAAATCTGGTTCGTGGGATATGGAACATCACTTCTCTGTTGGGGAAGGAGCCTGACCTTGTGTGAGAGGTTGAGATATGCAGACGAGACATGGTTGGACTCACGTCTACCCACAGTTTGGTTTCTGGAACCAAACTCTTCGAAAGGGCTTGACCTTGTTCTACTCTGGAGTTGATGCAGGGGAGAGGTGCAAGCTGGTGTGGGCTCATTAATATCCCCCTGGCTCAGTGTCTGTGTTGGAGTTATCCCCAGTGAACGGGAGGGTCACTTCTCTACGCCTTTGAGTCTTCGAGTTTTGTTGCATTGCGTATTCACCAAAATACAGCTCATAGTACCCAGGCGTTTTGGGGTATATGAGAGGGGTGCTGAAGAGCATCCTTGCTGGTGACTTCATAGTTCTACTCGGAGACTTCAATGCCCATGTGGGCAATGACAGTCAGGGTATGATGGTTAGTTGAACCTCAGCTACAGGAGGTATAATGTGGTTTTTGTCTTGGTTGTGGAACATTGGACCAGCTCTTCCCAGGGTACTGGAGGGTGGATGGGAGTTTTCCCAACTGGTTTACATGTGCTTTATGGACTTGGAAAAGGCATTCGACCATGTCCCTCACGGTGTCCTGTGGGGGGAGCTCCGGAAGTATGGGGTTAGTGGCGCATTCATTGTACAACTGGAGCAGAAGTCTAGTTCACATTGCAAGCAGTAATCAGTGCAGCGTCTGCAGTAATGCGGTCGCTGGTAAAGAGCTGTGCTGGAAGACTAAGCTGTCAATTTACCTAAGTTCCCACTCTCACCTGGATATGAGCTTTTCGTCGTGACCAATAGAATGAGATCATGAATACAAGCAGACGAAAATTTGTTTTCTCTGTAGGGTGGCTGGACTCACCCTGAGGAGGTCGGTCACCCAGGAGTTGTACAGCTGCTACTCCTTCACATCGAGAGGAGCCAGTTGAGGTGGCTCGGGCATCTAGTGTGGATGTGTCGGGTACATCTCCCGGGTGAGGTGTTCAGGTATGCCCACCCGGGAGGAGGCCCCAGGGTAGACCTAGGACACACTGGAGGAATTATTTATCGCATGTGGCCTGCAAAGGCGTCGGTGTCCTCCCGGTGGAACTGGAATAGGTGGCTGGAGACCGGGAAGTCTGCACTTTCTTATTATGAATGCAGTCCCTTCGACCGGGACACAGATAAGCGGAAGAAAATGGATGGATGGATGGATGGATGGATAGAAGGATGGATGGATGGATGGATGGATGGATGGATGGATGGATGGATGGATGGAAGGATGGATGGATGGATGGATGGATGGATGGATGGAAGGATGGATGGATGGATGAATGGATACTCGGATATATGTCAGTACATGCAGACATTAGTCAAATCCCTGCTATAGTTGATTTTCTCTGTGTCTGTGCCCTTACATTGTTTACATTAATTCCATCGTTGGCCAAAGGTAGTGTGCCTGCAAAATGCTAGGAGGTGATTTTGGTCACTTCAACTCATTTAGCTGCGTGGGTTTCTCAACAAAGAAGACAATTCTACATGCAAGTGGCTAAGTGTTACTGTTAGAGGCCAACTGGTCAAATGGAAAATATAGCTTTCTACACCTCTAATGTGCAGTTGGTAATGTTTTAATGTGTGTTTAAATGGCATCTGTTTTGCCTCTTGTGATTATGGTGCTCCTCAAAGCCACAGAAATAAATTGTTTACTGCTCCCGTAGTGTTTACTACTACTAATACTCTTGATACTACTTTAAACTACGAAGCGAAGGCTGCAAAAGTAGAGGTAGTAGATTACATATATTCTGATGGCTTGCTTAGACTGATGATAGGACAAAATTGAAAAATGGTAATGATACCAATACATCCAAAAATGGCACTTACACAATAACCTATTTTAATTGTTACTTAAAACTTGACTTGTACAGTACTACATTATTGCGTTGTTACCTCTCTACCCCTCCGTGCTTCTACTCTTTATATCGCAACACAACTGGTTGAGGCAGATGACCGCCCCACACTGTCTATGCAAGATTTCTTTCTTATAGGGTTTTTCCTTGTCTCTGTCAGCAAAGTTGGTTCTTTCTTTTAGGGTTTTTCCTTGCCTCTGCCAGCAAAGTTCTTGTCGATGTGTGGTTTAGTTGCTTTTGTTGTTAGAAATAAAATTGACTATTTGACAGTTTTTGAGCCCTGACACTTCACTTCGTATGAGTAAAAATGAAGGTCAGTAGCTTCCTGGAATTAATTGAGGTCAAGTTCCACATATCCAGTGTAATGTAGTACACATACAACATACTGTACAGGTATGGTACACATTAGTATACTGTACATAATATGTGATATACACTACGCCACAGTAATGCTTGTCTTAAATCTTTCTACCCACATGAATGGAAATAAATACAAAAACAAGTGTGACGTTCACGTGTTTTTGTGTTTCTCTCTCTCCCTCCATTAAGGCCCATTCCCTCACAACGGCCTCCCTTTTTTATCGGAGAACCAATGATGAGGCAGCAAGCAGGCGAGCCTTCACAAGCCGAACCCACAAACACAACCACAGGCAATCATGTGACTCAACTGCCAGCCCCTCTCAGAGAGTGCCTGTGTGTGTGTGTGGTGGCATGTGTGGGTGTGTGTGTTAGGGGAGAGAGAAGGAGAAATGTGCTATGCACACACACACATACACACACACACTTGCAGAGTGATCTCAGCATTAGGCACAGAGAAAGACTTTGAAGAGGAGAGCAGACTGCAGTCAGCAGGGGAAAACCTTATTCTTCACACAGGTAAGAAAAAACACGCACAGTTGTGCATATCTTGCAGAGTGTGCCACATATCTTGCAAGATTATAATTTATAACCATATCAGATGCATTCAGGGTCTTTCCGCAAGTCATATTATGTTAAAATGTCATAGTAGTTCATGTATGCAGATTTCCCTTCAGTATGCATCATGAACATGCGCATGTGTTTTTAAATTTCAGCAGGGCAGGGGTTACTATAGGGCAAGTTACTCAACACCCAGCCAGGCCAGTGTGTGCATTAACTATTTATATGTGAGGCATGAACTATACTGATTCACATCGTGTTTTTCCAGCTAAGACATAATATCTGTCCCCTTTTTAAAAGTAATGCAAAGTAAATATGTTCAACTCTAATAAGCAGATTACAACAAATATGTATTTATATATATGTAAAGGTGTAATATTCATAGTAGCAGTGACTAAAGTATTTTTTTAAAAAACACACTTACTTTACTTTGGAAACTGCTTTTCTATCGCCTAACACAAGAGGGCGCACATTCACGCTGCTTTCTACTTGTCCCACTTTGCACTGTTTATGGCTTTAAATTGGCCACCATAAACTAGTCATTGTTGTTATTTAAGTTCATGTGGTTGTATATGTATATATGTAATAGCTAAAATCAAGTCTTCTTTATTTGCACTGCAGGTTGAACCGAGTTTTTTTTGGCCCCTTTAACCATGTGGCTTCATAGCACATAGCATCTGGCGAGAAAAAAAAATGGGGAACCCCTGATTCCATATGGTCAGTGAACACCACACCAGCTGCTGCACACAAACACACACACACACACACACATGCATAAGCACAGTTCAGACTGAGCTTCCTTTATACACTTTTATTCAAAGAGCTTGCATGCAGACTTCTAGCTAGTAGAAGTCCAAACAGTTGCTTGCTCAGTCCACACAGGCTTGTACATTTCTGAGAAAGCTTGCAAACTTTTGTAGAACATTAACCTCAAAGAAAAATGCTAGGTGCAACCATCCAACGTTATGTTTTGTCTTCTGAAGGTCGAGATTCCTGTACTAACCAACTGTTTTGGTCTTTCGCAGGTGATTCATTATTAATATTTAGCCAAGTCCTACAAAGTTGATCTTGAGAGCAGAGCAGAGTCCACCTGCCGTCCATCCTCACAGGAATGGTGGATCACTTACCTTTTGGTGAGAAGACCTTCCTGTACTACACTGGCTCATCTGCGTGTGACCGCAGCAGCAGCGGGCGAGTGCCACCGGGTGTCATGGTGACCGACACATGCGTCTACCACCCCCTCCACCCTTACCAAGGGGTGTCTTCATCGCCGGGGCTCTCCGAGGACGACCTCAGCATCTCCTCAAGCCCTCGGTCGTCGCTGTGCTCCAGCCCAGAGTCCTTGTCTTCCTCGTCCTCGCCCGAAACCCACACCCATGTCAGCTCTTCAGGGGGCGAGAGTCAAGACAGCCTGTTGGACCTCCTCCTCTCACAGGGAATGACAACCTCTACCAGCTCGCTATCCTTACCACCTTCTTCCTCTCCTGCTGCCCCACTTTTACCCATGGGCCTCACTTGGGAATCCAAGAGGGATCAGAGGTTGGGTCTCCTCCAGCATCATGCCAAAGAGGACTACTACGAGTTCCCAGTATTCCTGGATGAGTTGCAGGATCCGGCGGCACTCCTCTTCCAGCCCACACTGGAGGAGATCGAAGAGTTTTTGGAGGAGAACATGATGGTGGCCATTGAGAAGGAAGATGAGGGAAGCGACGAAGCAATGTCGCCAACGGCGGAGGATTCAGAGGCCGAAAGTGCAAAGACGATACCAAGGGAGGTGTTGCAGAACTTGGATCAGACTGTACCTGGGGCTCTTTCTCCTCCGTCCTACCGAGAGACCAAACAGGCACGACATGCATCCAACCTGGACTCAACAGTAGATACTAGCTACAGTGGAGTGGATGGGATCAAGCAGGAAGACTGTGGATCTCCAGCAGCCTCAAGAGAAGGCACCAGTGCTGCCTCCAGTGTGCCAGTCATCCTCCAAATCCACCCCATACAGATCAAACAAGAGGCTCACCCAGGCGCTGTCTCGGACCCTCAAACTCAGGAAGCTCACCCTCAGAAGGGTGCATCAGATATCAAGATCGCCCAGCTCCTGGTCAACATCCAGGGCCAAACCTTCGCCTTGGTGCCTCAGCTGCTTTCCCCAGCAAACATTACCTCCAGCAGCAAAGCATCCTCCAAATTTGTACGGATTGCGCCGGTCCCCATCGCTGCCAAACCCATGGGGCTCGGGGAAGGTGGATTAGGCGGCGGGTCGGCTGCTGGGGTCCTCAGCAGTGGTCAGAGGTACCAGAAGAGTGCGGTGGCAGACCTTATTAAAATGCACAAGTGCTCTTTTCCGGGCTGTAATAAGATGTACACCAAAAGCAGTCACCTCAAAGCTCACCTAAGGAGGCACACAGGAGAGAAGCCTTTCGCATGCACGTGGCCTGGCTGTGGATGGAGGTGAGCAAAATCACTTCATTACTATGTACATTAGGTGTCCAATAGGGGGACAGTAACTTAAGTTCTGGTCCTCGAGGTATATTATAGGGCTTATCATTGGTTCAGGGCCCACCTAAGCTGGTGTTAAGATCACACAACAGTACAGTATTTACCCAGACATTTTAACCCAAAAAGTTCAATAAAAATACAACATAAATGATAAGAATATACTTTTTTAAGTATTAGTGGCCATGCCATCTTCAATAACATCCAGTGTTTTAAAAGGACATTACGCCAATATGCTATTAGACTTCATGCTGTAGGGCAACTTCCACTGCAGAGACTATAATGAATGCGTTGATGATTGCCCCCATTTTCAGTGTAAATAAGAATGAATATGCCCTTTGTTGACAGTGGCACCCAAAGAAATTACACTAAGAAGGGAGTACCAATCAGACTTCTTCATCCCAATAGCCCAGGGGTCGGCAACCTTTATCATCAAAAGAGCCATTTTGCCTCTTCTTCCAGTAAAGAAAAATATTTTGGAACTGTAAAACATTACACAACTTATCAACTTTTAAAAGTTTTCATCTTTTTTAAATGTGTCCTGTTACATTACATAAATTAAGAAGCGCAATGTGCATGTGTAGGCCTGCTTTGAAATAATTTAAACACTGACCTACTGTATGTATGCCTTTTTGAGTGGTTCCCGCATTTGTGTAAGATTAAAACAAACCGTAGCCAACTTTAACATAAAAAAGCCCATCATAGTTCACATATCTGCATATCAGTGCTGCCTGGTCAATGTCGTTGAAATCACTTGACTCATCACAGGCCATCGAGTATGCTTGCGCTGAATTAATGTCATCAATTTGCCTACTGGTGACGTTTGTTGGCCCGTTCATGACTGTCTTTGCGAAGAGAGGAATTTATTTCATTTTCTAAATAGGTTCCTGTTTATTTTTAACTTTGGAGAATAGATGCAGGTGGGTACTTTTCAGAAAAAGCTGAGGTTTTGTTTTGAAAATGTCTGACATTTTTTGAAGTTCACTAAATTCTCACCACATATCAAGTACACGGGTGAGCCAGCGTCAATGACGGTGAAGGCAAAGGAATGTGTCCATTCAGAATGAAACTCGATTTTCTTCCATGATTTTTCTTTTTAGGGATGTATTCATGGTTATGGATAGCTTTCCGGTAGAGTAACACACACAAGATGGCTTTTTCGTGTGTCACTGCACACACTGGCCCCCCTCTCCGTTCCCTTGCTCATCCAATCAGCAATCAGAACACAGTCTAGAGGCATTAATGGACTTGTGAGGAGTCTGATACTTTACACTCTTTTTGAAAATGCACATTTCCACATTTCCTTAGGATTTTTCTTTTTTAAAGGGAGCCGCGTCAAGGAGGCTGAAGAGCCACGTGCGGCTCCGCAGCCCCAGGTTGCCGACCCCTTCAATAGCCCATTGTCAACATAAATGCATTCGATACATTTTTTTTAAAGGTTCTACATGGTGTTGTTCAGTGTCCCCACTATCTATGTGTGCGTTCCATGTGTACCATGGTCAAAATTGTAGATAAGATAGTTTACTTTGAAGTGGACTGCATGCAGACTTTGCACCCCCCAACCCCGGCCCCCACCGCCTGTGCCTAGTTATTGCACTTGTTTGCTCACTGTCTGCAAACACTTCTCACACACACACTCACAGAATTGTTACAGAATCAAGTTCAAAGTTTTTAAGCTGATGACGCACACACTTCATTTTTAATCAATGACAATATTGGCATCAAAAAGGTACTACTTACTTTAACTTCTTCGCAAAGTACAAATTGCCAATAATTGGCCTGTGAATAATTGACATATATATGTATATGCTAAACACCCAAAGTGCATGTAGCTGTGCATGTGTACAATCAGTTTGGCATGTTTAGCTCCCCAGGATTTATTATTGATAACATCAAGAGCAGCCATTACAAATCACATATGACTCAAGTACGTAAAAAAAAAAAAACATTATGCAACATCAGATCATTCTGGATCACATGTATGTATGAGGTCTACTAAGGCTGAAACACATGCAATGATGTGTGCTATGTAAACTTTTCCACACTGTGGGGAAAATGTGTTTTTATTAGCCTTTCTGCGAGTATTTGGATGAGACTACCCGCTTTTTTTTCTCTGGGTAATAGATATGGAAAAGAGTAGGATACTGAAGTTTTTTCAGCATGCAAGTTACAAGTCAAAATGATCTACCTCTTACTATAAAACAGATAACATATACAGTGTTCCCTCGCTATAATGCGGTTCACTTCACGCGGTCTCGCTATTACACAGATTTTTTTTGTACGCAATTTTTTTACAGTGCAGCATGCGTTTTCTTCTCTTTTTTTTACTGCGCATGAACAGATTGTGTTCTGCGCCCTGATTCGCTAAGGAAGAACCCGCATTGTCTTCTGCGTCCCGATTTGCTAAGGGACTGCAGACCATCAATCAGTCTCCTCCATGCCATGTGTCCTGTACAGTACAGAAAAGTTCAGCTTGCCTAATTTACATTGTTCAATCGCTAGCAGTGTGGCTCTTTAGTGCTGTATGTTTGCAAGTTTTCTCCCCGACAAAACTCACAATGTCGACTAAACGCTCTGCACCAACAAAGGCCCCTGCAGTTGCACCCAAAAGAGGAAAATGCACAAAATGTTGGAATTCTGGACATGCTGAAGGAAGGTAGAGCTTACGCAGCTGTAGGGCGCTTTAACTCTCTGCAACAAGACCACAGAGAGGCCGCTTCTGAGGCATACGTGAACAAATGTAAAGCCATCATCGAGGAAGGGGTATATAAGCCTGAACAACTTTTTAATATGGATGAGACAGCCTTATTTTGGAAACACTACATCGCTGATTCAACCCATGGACCAAGGCATGATCTGCACGTTCAAGCTCTATATGCATAACATATATATTTTCTCATGTCTGAGAAAAGTGTATAAAGTGTGTAGTGAGGGGTTTTATAGCCTTAAAACGTATACATGGTATAACAAATGAAAAAACCTATCCTGTAAATAAAAAAAACATAGAATAAACAAAAAAAACCTTATCCTATAAATGAAAAAACATGCACTGTAAATTAAAAAAAACATATAATAAATGAAAAAACATATCCTGTAAATGAAAAAATATATAATGAACGGAAAAACATCGGAAAAAAAATCAACTTCTACTACACAGATTTCAATTACTGGTATTTTTTGGAACCAAACCCCCGCGTTAAACGAGGGAACACTGTATTTAAAATCTAACCAATGATCTACTAATGATTAGTATTTCTCATTCACAGTTTCAAAGTTTATAGGTCATCAAAATACCTGTAGTTGATTCAATAATTCTTCATTTTAATCCATATGAAAATACAAATAATTAAGGCATCATTCCTCAATAGTTGTGCACATAACCTGAGTAGTATGTCAGTCAAATATAGCTACATGGCGTTCATTATACATGCAGTTCTTGGATCACGTCCAGTTAGCGTTTGCTATTAAACATTACAGCGAGACAAGAAATGAAAATGATTATGCAAAAAGACAATGCAGCCGAAGTCAAGGCAACATATTAAAATGCTTCAGTAATGGGCACATTTTCCAATTAATCATGAAATAATGGTTTCGCAATTGAAAGTGTAGAAACATTTCTATAGCGGAGGTCAGGACGTCAAGCACAGCCATTAAAAAATTGACTTTTTTTTTACTTAACTGGCTGCTACAAATGAACTGATAACTTTTGTTGTAGATCTAAATATCTTCCCACTGAGTTGGTTTATCTGTAATCGGAATAATAGAGACGAAAGTTGCATTTCCATGTGTAGCTTGAGACGTCTGTTCACCACTTACTTAGCTGCGGGGGCACAACAGCGAATCAGGAGGGGAGCTTAATGTCAGCTGACTGATGTCATTATGACATCTACAAAGTGACGTTTGTGACGTGGGTGACACGTGCGATTGACCCACACTACCTTTGCGATCTACATAATGGCAACACCATTTTTAGACCATGGTTGGGAAATAGATGGGTAAAAGTGTCAGGAATTGGACAGTAGGGTAAAACTAACCTGTCTCACGACGGTCTAAACCCATCTCACATTCCCTATTAGCGGGTGAACAATCCAACGCTTGTAGTAGCATTTCAGGATTATAGTACACAGTGACGCTTGGTAAGATGTAGTACAACTTGTTCAACCACGGATATTAGGAATTTCATCCAAAATTTTCCCATAGAAGTAACAATTGTTCATCTTAAAACCTTTATTTACTGGACAGGCAATGTTTCGATATTCAAGTGTAAAAAGTTACCCACTCTTGATATTACCTTGTAAAATAACAGTAAAAAAAAACAGTCTTTAATGTTGAATGTGTGATTCTGTTGCACTAAACCCTGACATATGTTACTTTAACAGTCTTAATTGTCACACAAGTGTAAAAAATAGTCAACCACCTTTAATAGTGTTGCACAATTGTAGAAAATCTAAAAACCAACCAACCAATCTTGTTGCCTTCTAAGGTGTTGTTTGTGGGAAGAACAACATTTTTATTACAATATGTGCTTGTACTCTTAATTTGTTTTGCCCCGCTGACTTTGTTTTTGTAGTTGTCACTCTTTTAATGACTTTTGAAACAAAGAGAAAGAACAATCAACCATTTGAATGAGTGAATGAATGAGCTGGCAGCAGATCATACGATAATGCCAGGCAGGCTCCAGGAAAGTTAGTTATTAATCGTAGTTGTCATAGTTGGATTACTTCATCCAGACAGTGGACGCTCTGAAGGCGAACACAATCCATTCAAAGGCTCTGGTTGAAATCCCATTCAGTTCTCATGTTACCATAAAATATTGATTCACTGTATAGGTCATTTTTCATTAACAATTATAACAATCATACAAGTGTCTGTCTATACTGTCATACAAGTGTAAAAAGAAGTTAACCACTGTATAAAGAACTAAACCACAAAACTCAAAGATGTTTAAATGTATGACGTTATCATTGTCATACATAAAATACATATATAATTTGACCCCTCCTTTTCTCAAAAACTGGAAATAAATTAATATAAGACAATCTCATTCTTTTAAGGTTTTTTTTTCCCCAAGGAAAAAATCTAATATGATATGATTTTGACATTGTCCTGAACAGACATGATGTGATATTATACAATGTAATATGATATGATATGATATTAAAATGTGCATAGTTTCCGTGAAACTCTATATTTAAAAAATACAAAATCAAACAACATTTTTGCAGATTTTTTTTTTTTACCTTTGGATTGAATGCCAGTTGCATCACTTTTCATCATAAAATCCTGCATTGAACATAAGACAGCTCCCTTTTTCAAGACCCCATTTGGGGCACAATACTTAAGACAAAAAACACAAATCTTTAGTCCCCAAATATAAGAAAACCCCATACTCTTTATACTTTTCTCATATTTGAGTCGATATATAACTATAAATAATAAAAAATGTTCATATTTTACATAAAACATCTTTCCATTTTCTATGCCACTTATCCGCATTAGGGTCATGGGGGTATCCTGGAGCCCTATTCCAGCTGACTTTGGGCGAGACGGCGGGGTACACCCTGGACTGGTGGCTAGTCAATCGCAGGGCACATATAGACAAACAACCATTCACACTCACATTCATACCTATGGACAATTTAGAGTCCCCAATTAACCTAACATGCATGTTTTTGGAATGTGGGAGGAAACCGGAATACCCGGAGAAAACCCACGCACGCACGGGGAGAACATGCAAACTCCCACTTTGCATTAAGGAAATGAAAATTCCACCTATAATAACCTTCCAATTTAACATTATTGTCTTTAAATCTCCAAATGTTGCCAACTGCCAAAAGTAAGCTTTTAAAGCTATGACATGACATCAGTATTATAACGTAATATGCATTCCTCCACTCCTGCTCCTCCCCTGCCATGAGCTAGAGGTGACCCAGGCCGTCCTCATACGAGTAACTTCAGAATAGATCCATGTGTGAGGAATGGGGGGTCGTATTTCATTGGCAGAGCTCCTTACATATATAACTTGCACACAGTCATATTTTCTCTCTGCCAAATATTCCTTTTATCCTTCTGCTTTCTTCATGCTTTACAGAATAGTCACGCAAAACTAACATGTCAACACTAAAAGAGAACACATGCACGTGTTCACCTCCCACCGGCAAGAAGACTCTTATGTGAGATCAGTGTTCGATGACCGTGCTCAAACCTAAACACTTTTGCCGTCATAACACGCAACACCGCCCGTGCACGCACTTGACAGGCCGTCACCCCATCAGCAGATTGTCAGCTGATGCATTCTTTTGTTCCTTGTAGCAATGTTAACGCCGCTGTTGCTGAGGCGGTCACAGTGTTTGATTTATCTTTAGATTTGTGACACCTTCAACAGGAGAATGAGGACAGCTTTTGTTGACGCGGCACTGGTCCACGTGAGTTTTATTGAGCTTATACTGTGTAAGGCTGGTTGAAAGACAAGTCCTCTAGAGGTATTATTGTGGTTGTAGGGTGCTAAGCTAACTGGAGATGGGCATGACGACTTGATTTTCGATTATTACAAACTGTTTAGTGTGGTTTGGATGAACTAGTGATGAAAAACATGATTCCAATTACTGACTGGAGTTCTTATGAGTCAGTCACTGAAGTGAATCGGGTACGCAATTCACTTGTCACAAAGTGCATGCGCAACAACCTGCACATGTGCAGAAATTGGCATGTTTCATGTGTTCTGTTTACAATGTGAGTGACTTAGGCATAAGTTCCGACTTACACTAAAACTCGACTTACGTCACAGTCTAGGGACAGAACTCGCAGAAACCTACAGTTTCCGTGTAGCCACTACTTATTAGAAGCCACACCAGGGGTGTCAAAAGTGTGGCCTGGGGACCATTTGTGGCCCATTGTAGAAATAAAATACATTTTTAAAACAACAAAAATAAAAAAAAAAATATAGCTGGAAAAAAAATGCACAATGTAAAGACAAAAAGCGGACATGTTGAAACTAATAACTAATAATGATACCATGCAAACCTTTAAAAAAAAAAAAATTATATATATATATATGTATTATAATTGTGCATAATTTAATATTTTGTATAATTGTATAACACTGTATAATTTATATATTATGATTTTATAATTTTTTTAAAATAAATATCTAAAAGTATCAAAGTGGCCCCATACATTCTTTGATTTTTCAATATGTGGCCCTCGATGGAAGAAGTTTGTGGACACCCCTGGGCTACACTGACTCTCACAATAATAACATAATAAACCTTATTACTTTAATGCAATGCTATAAATAACACAGTGATCCTACAGTATATGTTGGACTAACTGTAGGCGAGAAACTGCACTGTTGCTAAATTGGGACAAATTGTAGTAATGTGCTGGCACGCTACAACAAACAAACACATGACAGTGTGTGGTTCCATGAAAGTAATTTTCTTTCAGTAATACTTGCATTACATTACAGGTGTGTCACAAAAAAGATGGCCCCACCCCTACCCTACGTTCCTCTGTTGGCTCCAATGTATTAACAAGTTCCAACAAAACCCTGTGTACTGCACTGTATGTGTTTTCCTCCACACTGATATGCAAAATGTTCAAGGCAGTTGGTTGTCACGCTAAGCTGGACCAAGCTGCCCTCCAATACCCTCACTGTTGTGAACTCTGTGACCTTGCATGCTGCACATTGAACATGTAGAGGGTGATAAACTTCACACGATTTGGTGTGGAGGTGCTGTGAAAAGGATACGGATGATACACACATGATGTGCCCATCCCACAATGTGTGCAAAAGAACATCTTGCTCCCCTCAGTGTATTGTTTGAGGCATGACCTGTCTTGGTTGCTCATGTATGTGGTTTTTCACCTTTTGCTCATTGTTAATATCACTGTGACACACACTATTATTATTATTATTATTATTATTATTATTATTATTATTACTAAGAGCTGCATTGAACATCTGTAGAAGCTGTCACATGTCAGACATAATGGGAATGAAGATTGAGCCCTGTGGAACGCCACGTGACAACAAGCCTGCGTTTGCATGCCCATATGACGGTCTTGAATGCAACCTTTTAAACATGATTTTTGGCCAAATACCAGCACATGCACGTATGATTTTCAGGCTGAAGTAAACATGCAGTGTAAGGAGTCGATCAGTGGTATGTCACAAATACAGCCGGAACCCCACATGACAACAAACCTGCATTTGCATGCCTGTACTTTATTATGGTAATTTATTTTTAACATATATATCTATGTTACATTGGAATAGTTCACATATGACAATTCACAATTGCACATGTCCAAAATAAGAGTAGGAGGAGGCAAAGCTTATTTAATTCTACCCCCTCTCCATTTCCCATCAATTAATACGTGTTCACTTCCTGTATTCAACATGTACCCTTTACCAATTCTGAAATAACATAGGAAAATGATAAGGCAGTATACAATGTGTACAATAGGATTTAAGAATTGTAAATTTTAGAGGGAAAACTAGATTTGGATATATATAAGCCGGGTGTATAAAGCTCACATGTCCAAAAAATAAAATTACATATTGCGGCGCGCACGTGTCTGTGAGGACCAGGCAGCTTTTTATAAGAGCTAATCATGAGCTATGAAAAAACTCATGACAAGCTGGTCACTGCAACAACCCAATGAATGAGTTGCTCAGACCCAATACATTATGGGAAAACTTAAAAATAGTTTTTTTTTAAAATTATTTTTAAACTCATATTGGTACATGTTTGTATATTTAGTCGGGGATACCTTTTGAGTGTTAAGTTGCTGTGTGATGAGTTTAGTGTTCTTAGTAAGATGACACCATGAGTCAGACTCTTATTTTGTTATGCTGTTATAGATAATGACCTCTTGCAAGGTCCCATGGGTTGACAAGCTTGTTGTGAGTGCACTGGTAGCTTGTGATTGGCTTCTGAAGAGCTACCGTGTCCTCACGGACTCGTGAGCGGCACAGTATTTAAACAATTATTAGTAGTTCTGAAGTAAAGGAGATGTCATGAGATTAGAATTTAGCCATAAATTAGTGTATAAACCGCAGGATTGAAAGTTTAAGAAAAAAGTAGTGGCTTATACACTGGAATTTACGGTAATTTATATAACGTTCAAATAAATAAAAAAATATATATTTAATATTAAGTGATGAAAAAGTTAGTCGTTGACAGAAACATAGTTGGATGATGAGTGAGTACAGACAATGTAGTACGTCAAGTTGTCATAAGAAATGAAGACTATGTACAGTAGTTAGTGCAGTAGTCATATGACACAGCATTGCCCGCTGTGATTCAGGATTCTTCTTCCTTACACTTTGTAAACATTAACCGCTTGTACTGTTTCTTCAAAGAGCTCATTTTAGTACATTGTTTGAATTCTTTACTCAATCTGTTCCATAATTTCATTCCGCATACTGATATGCTGAAGGTTTTTAGCGTTGTTTGAGGGAATAAGCGTTTTCAGTTAAATTTTTCCCCAAAGTCATATTTCTCCTCTCTTGTTGAGAATAATTGTATTATGTTTTTGGGTCGCAGGTTATTGTTTGCCTTATGCATCATTTTCTCTGAAAGTTTACCGGATCATCAAATTGTATTAACTGTGATTTTAAGAATAAATGGTTTGTGTTCTTTGTGGATTGTCCTAACTGACCTTTTTGTGGTACAGTTTGTGAATTAAGAGTACTTTGGTTGGGATTTCCTCCATATCTCCATCCAATAACTTAGATACACTTATATACACCAGAGAACAATAGAGAGTATGTGATTTTTCTGTGATTTTTCATCCAGAACGAATTTTGCTTTGTTCAGTATTGAAGTATTTCTTGCCACTTTGTGTTGTATATTTTTAATGTGGGAATTCCAGCTCTTTTCTGCACAAAATGCACTAGTATCGTCTGCAAATAATACAATCTTTAGGTCTTTCGTGACTTTACAGAAGTCATTTATATATAGGGTCGAGTATGGTGCACAATATATTTAAGATTGCAAATGTACAGTGGTGTGAAAAAGTGCTTGCCACCTTCCTGCTTTCTTATTTTTTTGCATGTTTGTCACACTTAAATATTTCAGATCATCAAACAAATTTAAATATTAGTGAATGACAACACAACTGAGCACAAAATGCACTTAAAATAAGACTTTTTATTATTATTAAAAAATCCAAACCTATATGGTCCTGTGTGAAAAAGAGAATGCTCCCCCTGTTGCACCCCGGCAGAAAGGAAGTATTTGAGATCTATCAGTCTGGAAAAGGTTATAAAACCATTTCTAAAGCTTTGGGACTTCCGCGAACCGCACTGAGAGCCATTATCCATAAATGACGAAAACATGGAACAGTAGTGAACCTTTCCAGGAGTGGTCGGCCAACCAAAATTACCCCAAGAACGCAGCGACAACTCATCCAAGAGATCACAAAATACCCCATAACAACATCCAAAGAACTGCAGGCCTCACTTGCCTTAGTTAAGGTCAGTGCTCATGACTCCACCATAAGAAAGACACTGGGCAAAAACAGCATGCATGGCAGAGTTCCAAGAGGAAAACCACTGCTGAACAAAAAGAACATTAAGGCTCATCTCAATTTTGCCAGAAAACATCTTGATGATCCCCAAGACCTTTGGGAAAATAGTAATTATAATTGTTTTGGTTCTTGTCTTATAATTGACTACAGTATTCTTTCTTACATACTCTTAAAATGTTTAACTCGTTTTTTTATGTCTTGTGCTTATTTTGTGCTTTTGTTGTATTATTGTATTATAAATATAATGCAGTGACATGTGGTGAGGTTCATCGCTGGTGAGGCAATGACTCCTTTGGAGTTTTTTTCATGTTAATACAGGTTTCTCATCAAGAGGATAACCAAAAAAAGAGAAAAATTCACTTTGGTTAAAAAATGTTTTCAAGTTGTTTTCAGATACTTCTTACCCATGTATTTATTGTCTTATTAACTGAAAAACATTTGTGTTCTTACCTTTTATCTGTGTATGAAGTACATGCACCCTGTTCTTCTTCGGGAAAGGTTCTGATACTTTGTTGTAAAAGTTTGAACACCTCCTGCTTAGCTTTCTTTATAATCCTCGATCTTGGCAGTCAAAATCATTCACTCATTCAGCAGACAATAAGAATATCTTGCATTTGACTCGTTGGTAAATCTAGCTCTAGCTGGCACTGCTGTTTGTGTATTTCAATAGTTATATGTTTTTGTTAAACACTGGCTTTTCCTCACTGAAAGGATAGGAGTCGTGACAAGCACCTTCCAGCTCATGCAAGCGTGACCTCTTCAGGTTGCATCGGTACTACAACTGCCTCCCGTATGACATTTACCCGGTATATGTATTTTGTTGTACATTTAGCAAGAATAATGATGTTACACTTACATTAAAGACATTGCACTGGCTGCAGAAAGTCAAGGTGTTTAATAAATGTTTCTGCAAACATTATATTATTATTATTATGTATATTATTATACATTTATATATATTATTATATTATATTACTTACTATATTATATATTATTATATTATTAAACTTGCAAATGCCACGATCCAACTCAGTGTGCATTCAGACGGTTACCGGGGCTTACGCACTAAGCCAAGAAGCGACTCTAATGGTGGCCACATCTTAGGTTTCTGCCTTGTATTTGTTGAGGAAATGTGCAAATTCAGTGATTTCTACTGACGAAAATGTTAAAAACGACTGGAATTTTACAGAAAATACAGTTATAATAAAGTTCAGTTGACAAATATTAATATTTTTTTCTCATCAACAAATGAGGCTCGACCTCAACGGCCTCCCCTTACCACAAATCTCTGATAATGTGTTTTTCCTTTTACAAGCATTTTGCATGTACTTCTGTACTTGTACTTCTGGACAGCCATCAACCAAATGTTTACTAATATTATACATTATGAACATTTGTTTTGGGGCTTTTTGTTTATTAGAATTGCATGGTGGTTCAAATATTGCTCATTGTCATAGGTTCCACAACCCAGCTATGCGTTTTAACAAGGACTTTTGTGTTTACTGGTCATCAAATATGTCAGAAATATGCAAAGAAACCCTATGATGCTAGTTTTCATTGGGTTGATGCTGGTCTCATTTTCAAAATTCAATGAATTTTCATAAAAAAAAATACAGTAAGCAACAACCAACATTTCAACAGTAGGTTTACCTGCTATTTCTGCTTTTGTTTTCAACATAAAAATAATACAATATTAATATCAAAATAAAGTGCAACCAGCATCTCTTCAGGTTGAATTAACAGTAGGTTTACCTGCTACTTTTGCTATTGTTTTTCAACATAAAATAATACAAATACAACATTAATATCAAAATAAAATGCAACCAACATCTCTTCAGGTTGAATTAACAGTAGGTTTGCCTGCTACTTGCTACTGGAAGAGGTGCCTGGTCATTCAACGTTGTGTCCCATGGCACCTTAGTAGGTGGTTGGAGAGATTTGTCGTGTTGCCATGGTATTTTACTTGACCTTTACATATCCTACAAACAGCGAGCGACTTATTTAGAACATCTCCTTCTTTGCAAAAGCCAAAGTGTTTCCACACGCTAGACTGCAATGGTGGTTTAATTATTTCTTGCTAGCTTGTCCTCTGCCATCAGCCATGCTATGTTTTGTTGTCTGCTGGCACGTGGCGATGACGTCAGAAACAGGCAGACTGAATGAAGTAACGTTTAACGTCTTAATCATTAACAGTGCTAAAAAACACACATCCATATAAAGCCTGCCATGCTTAAATCCAATGCTTTATCTCCTAGTATCAATGCAATCGGTTGATTATCTTTTAAACGATGTTAGATTGATACATGTCCTTCGGAATGGCAACTTGCTGAACACAGATGGATGTAGTTAAATCATAGGAATATAAATCGTTACATCAATGTCGGAGATGAATCGTTACACCCTAACTTTAATGAATTTTTCCCATATAAAAAGTAATAGAATCTCTACAGTCAAATTAAAAACATAGCATTATTAACTGCCACTTAAGTGTAAAATGAAGTTAAGCTCTATATCGTATGATGTTCACAAAACGGCCAGTCTTAATTTTAATGGCGAAGGCATAATGCGAAAATGGTTTGGGGCACAGATGCAGCCCAAAACAAGTTAACCTTTATAAAATCAAAAATATATAAATTTGATTACTAAACGTATGATAGTGTTCACAGGCCTCACAGTCAGGAGATTGGGAAGATCTGGGTTCGAATCTCCGCTTGGGCATCTCTGTATGGAGTTTGCATGTTCTCCACATGTTTGCATGTGGGTTTTCTCCGGGTACTCCGGTTTCCTCCCACATTCCAAAAACATGCATGTTAGGTTAATTGGTGACTCTAAATTGTCCATAGGTATAAATGTGAGTGTGAATGATTGTTTGTCTATATGCGCCCTACACCAGTCCGGGGTATACCCCGCCTCTCGCCCAAAGTCAGCTGGGATAGGCTCCAGCATACCCCCGCAGCCCTAATGAGGATAAGCGGCATAAAAAATGGATGAATGACAGTGCTCACTACTTTGGGTCTTTAAACATTGCAATGTTACACTACTTGCAAAGTATTTAGCTAGCTGGGATGCATTGTGCGTATCACTACTCTCATAAACACGAATCATTACACCAATAAATACTTTTACTTTCTGATCTTGCATTTCCGTTTGTAATAGTCGCTTTAGCTCTCCGCTCTTTATTGCAGAGCCATTAAAAATGATGAATAGACTTGCGTTGCGTAATCTAAGGTGGAAATGACTTGAAATAACCATGAGTTATCACTTAGGGAGGAAAATAGGGGGAATCAATCCGTGTTATTGATTAACTTGAGCTATAGTCTTTGTGAATAC